>NC_052505.1:94498928-94558927 GCF_014356525.2 Nilaparvata lugens
CACACCACACACACACACACACAACACACACACACACACACACACACCACATACATACAGACCAATACCCAGAAACCACTTTTTTGGACTCAGGGGACCTTGAAACGTATAGAAATATAGGAATTGGGGTACCTTAATTTTTTTTTGGAAAGCAATACTTTCCTTACCTATGGTAATAGGGCAAGGAAAGTAAAAATAAATACAAACTCTCTGATCCATACAAAGTGTTTTATTTACTTGAAAAAAAGGAAGTTTCGATGCCGCTCTCTGTACTTGTCTGTTTAGAAAAAAGCAGATAGCTCTCTCCTTTTCCATCTACGGAATCAACTAAAATTTCAATAATAAAGTTGAATTATTACCTATACAACTGAATTTATTTGTAAACCTATATAACAAACTAATGCTTATCAGATATTAATGATCAATATTTATACATTCATTTAATTATACACAATTGTTCATTAAAATGTTCTCAAAAATATAATGCTTATTGAAGTTTCTCTAAATAGATTATCAATATTCATTTATTGCTCAATAATTAAACACAATTGTTCATTAAAATGTTCTCAAATAAGTAATGCTCATCGAAGTGTCTCTAAGTAATCTGTTATTAATTATCAACATTCATTTATTGATCCATGATTATACACAATCTATCTATCTATATATAAGCGAAATGGCACTCACTCACTGACTGACTCAATCACTCACTCGCAGAACTAAAAATCTACCGGACCAAAAACGTTCAAATTTGGTAGGTATATTCAGTTGGCCCTTTAGAGGCGCACTAAGAAATCTTTTGGCAATATTTTAACTCTAAGGGTGGTTTTTAAGGGTTTAAAGTTCGTCTTTTAGCATGTATATTCTTCTTATTCTCTTAATTATAATTGAAAAATGGTCATACCATATGTTAATATAGAACTATAATCTAGAGAGAGTACCTCTTCGAATCAGTTGTTAACTGGTAACTAAATTAATAATTTTGTCAGGTTCGCATTAAGTTGAGTTGACTTTGTTAGGTTGGCACCAAGTTGAAGATTTAAATGCATTTATCGCGGGAAAATTGATTGGGCACTGCTACTTCTATCAGAGCTATTCCTGGGAATATTATATTATTAGCCGTCAGGCTCGCTTCGCTCGCCATATCCGTTCAGCCAGACGTTTAGTCTGGACCCCGACTGGATCGTCCTAACATATGATAAAAATGGAAAATGCAGGCAAACGAAGCGAGCCCGCTGATCTCATTTTCGGACGATCAAGTCGGGGGTCCAGGGAGCGGAGCCCCCTGGCTAGACGGATATGGCAAGCGAAGCGAGCCTGATGGCTAGTTATCAATATGCTGTTCATTAAAGGTTCTCTAAATAATCAATGTATTGGATTTCAGACATGGTACAGAGCCAATGGTGAACCTCCATTACTCAGAGAAGGGCTCGACAACATCCAGGATCACAATGTGCGTGGCTGATGAAGTCAACAGGGAAGTGGCTTCTACATCCACCTCTGCCTCCACATCCACCTCTGCCTCCACATCTACCCCTACATCTTCATCTAATCCTCCTCCTAGTCAAGGTACGTCAAATGGTTTCTGAATAATAAATTTGCTATACTCATTCAATTTATTCATACTATATACCACGAAAGGTGTAGTCCAGTCAAATGGTCGTTTTTCAGGAAACAGCCCCGAAAGAATTTTTTCGCCACACTGCACAGAAAGCAGCTGTTTTCCAGTCCCTACGTAGATCTGAAAGACATTGTTTGCAGACGACTCTCGTCTGACGTCAGAACAGTACCCTTCCAGCCGCTAACATGGAACTTAAAGGTGATCAAAAAACAGCTGATCAAAAAACTTTTCTTATTTGTGTTCATTATCAATAATTAAAACATTTATAATAATATCATCTTATTGTCATTTGAAAGAATAAAAAAGTATAAACTCAACCTCCCACATAATGAACATCATCTTTTAGGTATCTAGACAAATCAGAATAAAAAATAAAAATACTTGGACAATTCCTGATATTCAATTACCTCAGATTTGCTAGAGCTATCACCTTCCACTTCAGCTTTCGGAAGTGCTTAGTAAACAAATCTCATATATTATATATATATAATATATATATATATATATATATATATATATATATGTTGTTTATTTTGTGTGTGGCGAAAATGTTTTTCTAGTCCTCGACCTAAGGCCTCGGACTTGAAAACCGATTTCGAGCCGGAAAAATCTCATTTTCTGCTCTAGGTGCGAAATATACTATTCTCTACGGTTCTATATGTATTTTGGGGCGCTGAATTCGAATCCGAAATTTGCTGACATGCAAGAGGGCAGCTTCACTCCCAAAACCCCAAAAATTTCGGACTTTTTTCGAATTTCTCATCCAATATCGAAAACCTTGAGTTTCTCAAGAAAAATCATTCTTGACAAAATTATTGAATATCGAAAACCTTGAGTTTCTCAAGAAAAATCATTCTTGACAAAATTATTGAAAGTAGAATTTCCAATAAATTGACAAGATGCATTGGGACAAGAGGCTAACCTCAAAAACAGTTGAAAGTTCCTAATCAATTTAACGAAAAATCACATTCAGCTCCTAGTTGGAATCTAAATACTATTATTCTGTCGGAAGAATTATTTTACTATTCAAAGCCAAGCAATGTCCCTTGGAAAATATTACAATAACACAATCATGTTGTTTTCTCTATAATGATAACAGCAGATGAATTTGAAATTGGTGAACTGGACTCCACAAAATGGCGATTTTGCAATGCATCACGGGATTGTGTCATGACCTGTATTTATAGACCTTGATTCAAATATATTATACTATATATAGGGGTCCCACGAAAGGTGTAACAGCTGAAGACCAGATTCCACATGAAATTTGCAACAAAAAATGGATCAATTGAATAAAAACTATAGTGAGGTCAACGTTATAATTGCAGTGAAGAAGATAGGAGAACAACCTTGCCGTTCCTCAGTCTTGTCAATGACTTCATAGATGGTAGCTGATACAGGGTTATTGATGTAATATTAACTATTCGTTCTCGTTTGAAATAACAATTATATATTTAATAAATTAAGCAAGAAAGAAATTATATATTCAATAATTTCATAGTGAATTTTATAACCAAGATTAATTTTTTATTAATTTTATTTCTACAGTGTAAGAAGCGATCTGGCAACAGAGCAAAGCAAGATAGAAAGAGCGCCATCAGCTTTGTCGAAAGATAGACAAGAATAGCAATACAATTGCTAGTCGAACACTGCCATTATAACGTGGACCTCACTATAGGCTTGTCGACTATTGTCTATTACCACTGTTTTTCAGTGGTTAAAGTGTAAAAAAGGTACAGTATGAGAGACTATCGGCTTGAGTTAACAGTGAAATTTGCTTCATAAACGTCCTATACCATGGGATATCTTCTTATGCTATCTTTTCTCTATGATTGAAGCTATAGGTTCAATGGTCTCTTAATCTGCGTTTATACCAAAGTTATCAACAAAATGCTTATTTTTCTGCCCTTATAGATTCTATTAGATTGAACTGATTTGACAAACACATATGTTCATCATGTGTATGATAAGTTTTATGTTCAATCTAATAGAATCTATAAGGACGGAGAAATAAACATTTTGTTGATAACTCTGGTGTAAACGCAGCCGCTTTAGGGTGTTGCAACCGGACCTTGGATTAGTAAGTATTTTCTTATTAAAAATCATCCATGTTTTCATTAATGTTTTTTTTAGATTAGTATGTATTTCCTTATTAGAAAAGTATCAATTTTAGTTTATTCACATTACATCTTGTTTGTATTATTTTTTTTCTATGTGGAAATACATTTGAATTAGAATTTGTGTGTCAATTTTTTGTTTATTTTCTAGGTGCCATTGCTGCTAGTCCATCAACATCATCCATCATCGTCATCGTCATCATCATCTGATGTCAAACTGCCTGTTCACCCTGAATACTTACATAACAACCCATTGAGTGAGTGATTCATTCATTCATTCATTCATGTTTCAAAAACAAATCATTTCACTTATTCCGCTCTAACTTCCTCCAGTGATTTAATGCTAAGTTATCTAATTAAATTGAATTTATTTGATTTAGTTATATAAATTTTGGGAGAGAAATAGTACAAGGTAGAAAGACTTTTTTTCCTCCCCCGAAGGGGAGTATCTAGTTACAAATTACAAGAAATCCTTATCTGAGGATTTGAAGAAGCAATCAATAATCTACTCCCTCAGAAGTCTTCCATTCAAATTATCCATTATAAAAAGAGCAGGTATCACTTATTAGCTTATGCACAATATAAAATAAACTGTTTTCTACAAATGGATAGAACTGCATTGTGTGATTCAAAGGTAATGGTTGAGAGGACGGAGATTGTAAGGTGATATACGGATGTTGAAAATTTCTCTATGTTTATTTATTAATTATTTTACATAAATAAACATAGAACATTTTTTTAACCTCCGTATATCCCTTACAATCTCCGTCCTCAACCATTACCTTTGAATCACACAATGCAGTTTCTATGATTCATGACAAAGGGTAAGTTGCAAGGAGCGTTAACCTGATACGAAAGCTGGCTGCACAATTGGTGATCTGGAGCCCCTTGCCTAAGAATTTCATCTCCAGCACTTATTTTTGGGTGCATATTGTAACCACTTTGATCTTCGTCGAAAATCAATGCAACAAAAAACGTGTGCCCAACTGACAGTGCACTGAGAATCATTCCAGGCACATAAGACCGACTCCTTCCCATGGCTTCCAGTTTTAGGCTTCTTTCACAACAGTGCAGTGCAGGCCCATATCGGATCGGACGAAAATGTTTTGACTAATGAATCTTATGAATCATTTTTCATTTTTTCCCAATAATAATTAGCCCTGTATAGAGTATAATATTCATTATTTTGTTCATATAATGAGCACCAATACATGTCAACATCAATTCAAGAGACTGAATTATGCTTTGGCTGAAGCCTAACTTTATATATTTTCAATACTTTTGTTCATTGTAGGTTAGTATGATCAGGCACACATAACCATTAGCCAAAAACTAGATAAAATTTCAACAGATTGGAGTAATCTTGATCAAACAAACCTTGTTAGAATTGTATATCCATTTATTCTCATGTTCCTCTTTTTGTAAGTAATGAGCCATTGTAGCCTACATGGCCATTCTGTATATTTTCCATCTTATTTCTTAGGGTTTTGGTACATAATATAAATATCCCATTATAGGAATGGTATTGAATTTGAATTGGAATCAACTGGTTACTATCGAAACTTGGGTTAAACTTCATTCTGCTGTATTTTGAAAGGTTAAAATATAACCTTTCAAGTAAATTTTTAATTTTTTTCTCAAATATAGTTTGCCACAAGACAAGCCAAATGCCAAAGACATGATAGACAGTCTCCAAGTCAGAGACAGAGTAACATACAGCTGTATAGAGTGGTCATTCAAAGAGAAAAATAATAAATAACAATATAAAAAATTTCTTTATCCATTTTTATTAAAAAAAAACTTAGAAAATAACTAAAAAGGTGTATATATTTTAATATTATATGTATAATATTCATTACTTTAGTTATAAAACATTGCCACCAAATTATTTAGGAGCTCTAGACTACTAAGATTAGTTAAGAATTTCTGTATCATCATTCAAGGTACCTAGAATAGAATGATTCTAGGTACATTGTCCTCATTTCTCAGTGCAGCTGGATGATGCGTTTGATAAACGTGAAACCATGGTAATGTTTTAAAGTTTTTAATAATTTTTTTAGTGTGAAATTTGACAATATCCTGGTTTCTTATTATAGATCTTATGAAGTTATTCACACCGTAGCGGGTGCACCCGGACAAACCAAAACCCTGTCTGGGAGCAAAATCAACCGCATGTGAACAAAACTTCCAATGCGGGCCCGTATCGAATGGCACATTTGTACATTGGTTCTAATATACGTGTTCAGACCTGTGCGTTCCGGACTGGTTTCACCCGGATGTGATCACATATTTTGATGGTGCTAGCATATTATGGAGACCACAGTACCTTATTTAACCTATGTTAGAGTTAGTTAATTATGCAGGGGAAGATCTTTAGACGAAGAGGACCAGGAAGACGCAGGGTATCGTGGCTTAAAAACCTCAGGACCTGGTTCAACAAAACATCTACACAACTGTTCCGGATTGCTGCAAACAAAGCACGGATCGCTATGATGATCGCCAACATTCGTAACGGATTGGCACCCTAAGAAGAAGAAGAGTTAGTTAGAGTTTGTTGGGAATGATAGGTTAAATTAAATACTGCATAAGGTGGCCTCCGGCTAATACGTAAGTACCTTTTTATTTTTTGCACAGACTATAAATCCAAGTATTCATCTCTGAACTTACCTTAAAGTGACAATCAGTCTTCCTAAGGGAGGAATACTCCTTCTTTACTTCGTATTTTCCTTCAAAAGTTGCACTTCAATCTTCTGTAACAGTTCGTCAAATTAATGTTGCAAAAGACATTCTACAGAAGTTGAAGAACTCTCTCCGTCACCTGAAGCTGCCACCGTAACACCATCAATTATTGGTCTATGCACACACCGTTTGCATCCAAATGTTTCTGTAGCGGGAGTACTCTCTTTCACTGTTTTCAGATACAACATATAAATAATAGCCACTTTTTTTTATGCAGTTCACATGCAGACACTGTGACTTCTAAACACAGACTGAAAACAATTAATTTTGGCTTGGAAACGCCCGGATCCGGGCTTCTGGTGTGGTGTGAAAAGGCCGTCCGGGTCGATTTTTTCCGGCCGGAACCGGACTAGTCAGCGCCTTCGGTCACTGAAAGGGCCTTCGGTCGGGCCCGGACCGCAATGGTGTGAGAGAAGCCTTAGTCAATATGATTTTCATCTCATCGATTTATATCCACATGGATGTTCTTCATATCTTGAATTTTCAATACTAATTTATCTCACTTTTGCTATTAGAAAAACGACTAGCAGTCAGATATTTTACAATAAATTACTTAATCACTCACTGTGCTAGTCGTTTTTTCTAAAAAGCAAAAATGATTATAAAATAAGCAGTTCGTGATGGAAACAACATTAAAGAATTCTAATTTATCTTTTGAATGTTCAGGACCTGAAGCCATAGTAGCTGAAGATACTCTGAGAGGGTAAGCATAATTTGCAATAATCTATAATAATATAAAAAGGAAAGAATTGGCTTATACACGTACAGGATATGAAATTCAAAATGACGAAACCTCGATAAATTAATAATCAATTTTGCAAAATTTCAATTTATCAGTCCAGTAGTTCAGCGTGATGATGCGTCAAACTTGTATCTCCTATTCCGTACATTTATAATCTAATTCTTTCTTTTATTATATTGTAGATATATCCTTTTATTGTTTCATGCTTGTCGACAAGGTCCATGCATATTTTTTACATGCCCACATGAGCGTGGGTAATGGGAAATGCGAGGGTTAGTTATGAGATGATCTAACGTCCATGCCTATTCGATGGGATTTGACGGGATTAGTCTAAGGAATTGTACTTTATCAATTATCTCTTTGAAAACTGAAACTTCAAATAGCCGTCATTTTGGATACAAGTATCATAGAAATTTTAATTCATGTTACCTTTCTTGTTATGCCAAGGCCTTTAAGATGATGTACCACACAATGGGTGTTTACATTTGAAATTTCGAGTTACAACCCCTCAAATCACCCCTTATGTGGGGTTGAAATTCAGTTGTACGTCAAAAGTAGAGTATTTGACCAATAACTGATCCTGAAAGTTACAATATTATATATCTACAACAGTTTCCAATTTATTGAAGGGTTCACATACATATAACTCACTCTGGATATTTCTAAGTTCATAAACCGTCATTCATAAGGTGCGTACAGACTTTCGCTCTGCTCCGCAATCGAACGTCACTAGAGCAGATCGATTGATGTTCGACCAGGGAGCAAGATTGGAACGCGAGAAAAGCTAACATCTTCCGTAACGTTCATGATCGGTGCGACTGCGGAGCGATGGAGGAACGAGGGCGGAGCGTGCGCAGAGCTGGTTGGAGGGGCGTATATCTGTACGCAGCTATAGATGTACTACAATAGAGATCAATATAATTATCTAGTTAAACCTTTCTTTCAGACTACATATTTCTGAACTTTTCAGGTTAAGATATTTCTGACCTTTGTAGACTTTTTATATCTCTGAACTGTTCTGAACTTTTATATTTTGATTTCAGGCTGATAAGACCGGATGAAAGGCATTTCGAGAATCTGCTTGAAACAGCTCGTGGCAAGAGAAGTGACAGACCCATCAATCCACTCTGCGAGAAGACCAAAGTTCCTAAGCATACTCCTGTTAAAATTAAGTTCACCGGCCATCGTAATGCCAGGTAAGACTTGGAGTTTTTTTATGATAATTGATCTCGAATTTAATTTTGATCTTGTCAATGCATGAATAGTAACTGAACAGTTTTATAACATGGGTCTTTAACGCACGAGTTAGATGTAAAGTGCTGAGCTTCAGTGTTTACAAGTTTGTGTTTCTTCAATGGTTCAAATTTTCTAAATAACTCAATATTATTCGTTACAAGTGGTTATTGAGTAGAATATTTCTAATCATTTATCAATTCAAGCCATCTAAATTCAAATGTATAGTTTTCATGTTTATTTTAGTCTAAAATTTTATAAAAATTGTACACGTGAATTCTAACCTTATCTGGACTTTGTCACCTATAAATTTGAAGAAAAATAGCACAAGGACTACCTATTATTTTATCTACCATCTGACATTGGCATTGTCATTTGCATTGTATATAATAAAATAGCATAATCAATCAAGTTACGACAGAAGTGAGCGAGCGTAGCGAGCAAACTTAGAACTTGAACGACAAACTGAAAACTTGATGAAGTGGTAAATTGATGAACTGAAAACTTGACGAATTGAAAACTGGACAAACTGAAAACTTTATAAACTAAAAACTTGTCATAATAAAAACTTGACGTACTGAAAAAATAACGAATTGATATCTTGTCAAATTGAATACTTGATTCAGTAAAAATTTGACAAACTGAAACCTGCAGCCAGCATCAGAAACTGTGATTCAATGTTGATGCTACCAACATCGAAAGCCTTGTTATAATGTTCAAGTCGTTGCATAAAGCTCTCATTATAGTATAGTTTTGAAAATTCATTGCGAAAAAACCCCTGTTAAGGTATTGATTGCGATATTGTAATGTTTACATTATAACTTGATCAAATTCAAATCCAATAATCTTTATTCACACAAGAAGAAAAATGCAGCAGCAGAGACAATATATGCATAATGAATATTCCCCACAAAGACAACAAGTCTGGGCGTGGGGAATGAGTTCTGTGAACTGCATTATATTGACAATAACAGTTGAAGATCGTAGATGAAATCAAGAAATATCATGTATACGAGTGGCATAATGCGTGGTGAGCATGAAAGTGTTTTCCAGTAGCGCTGCTACTTCAAAGGTCTTGGGCCCTCCTTATCTCTATAAGATTGACGATCAAATAATAACGACTTTCTGAATTCAAGGCCCTGTACACATGACGACGTTAAACGCTCGGTTGTCAAACGCACGTTTAGAAACAATGGGATCGTACACATGCAAACGCGCGTTTTGAATCATGAGCAACGTTGGCAAAACGCGGCACTTGTAGTTTCCACATCAAGCGCCGCGTTTGCAGCGCGCTTCGAGTTACTATACTGGGCATTGGATCGTACACATGCACTCAATCGAACGCGCGCTTTTGTAGTGAATAGGTGATCTCAGCCCTCATTAACTCGGAGTTTTCTGATATTTACGTGTAATTGATTTGTCAATTACAGGGCCTAAAAGAGCAACATTCTGTGGCCAAGAGGAAATCACATTTTTTATGAAGATGCCTTTTAGTCCCTCAATGTAGAAACAACTATTTTTTTACTATGATAAACCAATGACAGGACAATGATAAAAATATCGATTTCTGAGGCTAGACAATATCTTATACCTCCTGTATATCAAAATATCTTTTAAATATATATAAATTTTTTTTTTAAATAAAGAGTATCTGATAAATATCTTCCACAATTTAATTGTGTGAGGAAAATTTATCTTTGTTTGATTAATAAACCTGATTGTGGCAGCAACGCCATATATTTTTGTGATGGAGCTAGTTGAAAAATCTGCAATTTTTCTGGTGTAGGCAACACGGAGCATTCTTAAAATCTATCAAACACAGCGGTATGCATTCTCAAGGACAGACAATATACGGGATGAGGACAAAATTAATATCGTCTTGATAAATCCTGCACGATTTAATCTCTTCCACAATCCTAACCATATCTTTCTTGACAGGACTATGATAAAAGAAGCGACGTTCTGGGGCCGCGACCATGTGCTATCAGGCTCGGACTGCGGCCACGTGTTCGTGTGGGAACGCACGGCACCCGCCCGCCTCGTGATGCTGCTGGAGGCCGACCACCACGTGGTGAACTGTGTGCAGCCGCACCCGCACTTGCCTCTGCTCGCCACCGGGCATCGACTATGACGTCAAGCTGTGGGCGCCTGTGCGTGACGAGCCCGCTTTCAACGCCGAAATGGCTGAGGAGGTAGGTTGAAACTTGGGATTAAACTGGGTATTTGAGGTTAAACTTGACTTAAACTGAGTTTACAATGTTAAACTTGGTTCACCTCCGAAACCAAGTTCACTTTTTCTAAAACCAAGTTTGGAAAAGTACAGGGTCCGGTAGTGAATCGGGCGATTTTGAAATAACTGTTAGAAAACAGTAAAGTTTTTAACAAATACTTTATTCTCAATCGCCGTTTTGAAAAAGTACACGGTCCGGTAGTGAATCGAATGATTTTGAAATAACTGTTGAATATCAATGAAGTTCTTAACAACATTGGAGTGATCCGTGGTCTAGTGGATAGAGTGCTTGCGTAGCAGCATATTGATCCCAGGCTCAAACCCTCTCATCAACAAAAGGTCAATGGTTTCTTAACCAGATCACTCCCGTCTTATCTGTGGGTACGTTAATCTGTCAGTCCCGGCTGAAGTATGACAGTCGTAAGGCCCATTGACGGCTAAATTATATATTAATGCGGTGGGACCTTCCCGCAAGGGACTCCCCACCAACAAAAGCCATACGAATTTACTTTTTTTAACATCATTTTTACTGTACCACCTTAATCTATTTAGAAAGAATATTCTTATGTACAATATTGTTCATTTCTTGAAATTACGTCGGTGGCGCTGAAGTAATGTTCAGACCAAAATGTTCAGAGTCTGTGTATGGATGGATTTAAAAAGATTTGTCCCGGCTTAAACATGCGGGTGTTCACACCGACATCTATGTATCTGCCAGCCGACGTTCCAAGAAAACTCTGCTCGCATGCAGATTTTTTCGAATCGCTCTGGGAGTGATTTTCTCCAGCATCCGAGCGGACGTTTCGATAAACATCTCTCATCCAAAACTTAGATCACGTAAAAAAAGAGATAGGAGAATTGTAACTTTACATTCGGATTCAGTGCCTTGAAATAAATCATTTAGCTCACGTTTGCTCAAAAAGAATCAAAAATAGATTTAATAATTGAAAATTTTGGAATCAGAGTGCAACTGAGAACAGAGCAAAAATAGCTCGACGGCCCACAGATGTTTTGGTGTGAACACAAACTCTGTGGACGTTTGCTCTGTTCTTGCAGCTCTTAGAGTAATTGTTATGTCTGAACAAAGATTGAGAATGAATTAGCGTGTCAGAGCGATGGAGTTTACTACTGGTGGAATTAGTGTGTTAAGGACACACAAGGTTGCGTGGGTGTGAGATTCGATTGTTGAAGGTCAAAGACGAATATTCAGTTCAATGCATTTTAGTAGCAATGGAGAATTATTGGAGCAATCCTCAACGTTCACCCGCCGTGAAGGCTTATTACCAAACGCCAGGCGAGATAAGGACGTCACCTTGCCGACGTAATTTCAAAGAAATGAACTATATTGTAAATGGAATAATAATTATTTTCTATGTAGATTTTGCTTTACAGATAAAGCTTTGTTAACAACTTCATCGACTTTTAACAGTTATTTCAAAATTGCCCGATTCACTGCTGGACCCTGTACATCTCAAGTTGAGCTTTAGTTGGCTTGATCGTAGGCTTCAATCATATAAACTGAATCTGTCCTAATGGCTGACTCATCCATTCAAACTATTAGCTTAAGATTTAGAAGCAGTTAAGTCTCTACTACTGGCGAACAAGTGTTCCACTCATGCCAGTAGTTCTTCACCTCCAGCCTTATTCTACAGATAGTTTACAGATATTTAGAATAATAATTATTGATTTTGTGTTTTTGGAGAAATAAAAATTGAATTGAATCGAATCCATAATTAGATTAACGGTACAAATGCAGTTCTTTTTCCACCGCCTTCTATTATAGCTGTGATTCAAATTATTCCGATTATTCAATTTGGCAACTTTTGTGTATTATTACATGTTTACCATTTGCATATCATTCATTTGGTAACAAAAATTCCACAGAGAATGTACACCAAAACTCTTTTTACAGTGTTATAGTGTGGTGTGCAATATCATTAATGGAACAGTATTAAATCTCTGAATGTGTGCAGGTCACTATCTTGTTTTAAAACATGATTTTATGATCAGAATAACGAGCTGATTGAGATTTAAGAGCCGGTTTTCGAGCTCGGGATTTATTTATTTATTAGGTTAGCACAAACAATACAATGATCGGAAAATAAAAAACAGGCTATTGCCCAAGACTTCTTCAATTTCATGATTTAGTTTTAAATTGTCCTAATATTAGATAGCTGAGTTCTAGACAGCGGATTCAGAAAATCGGCTTTCCGAAACGGGATGTAGTCATAGTCATAGTGGAAGTCACATTTAAATTGAATTTAGAAAAACTAGAAAATTGAACAAAAAATAAAATAAAGAGCAAATAGTGTAAAGCTTCAGATATTGTGAATTATTTAGGAATGTTTCATTTCGTCAAGGAAATATGTTTCCAATTATAGAAATTAGAAAATAAAGATTTAATTTGCTGAACTATTTACTGCGACTAAGCCCCGTTTTGGAAAGCAAATTTTCTGACTCCAGCTGTTTAAAGTCTAGAACTTACCTAAATCCGAGCTCGGAAACCGGCTCTTAAACCTCAATCAGCTCGTTATTCTGATTATAAATCATGTTTTGAAACATGATAGTGATACTTGCCACACATTCAGAGATTTAATTACAGTTCTCTTGATATTGCACACCACACTGCTACTTCACTGTGAATAGACTTTTTGTGTATATTCTCTGTGGAATTTTTGTCACCAAATAAATGATATACAAATGGCATAATAAATGTCAAGGCAGGAGCTACAAGAAGACGATATTCGTGTTATTATGTCAAAAATATACTATTTGCAGGGTTACCAGATCACTTGATGCACTGCTACACCCTTTGGTTTAATATGATTATATTTTATTCGTGAAGAAATGTTCGTATGTATAATTTTCACGTGTTTATATATATTCAATTTTAAATAATTTTTCATAAAATTAAAATCAATTGAATAGAATTTACGTGGATAGTTGCTTCTTCCCTTTCTCAAATAATGTATTCATTCCTTTTCCAATATGCATCAATTAAACTATATCATTTTTAGTTGATTGACAATCAATTCATGTAAGTGACTGAAATTCAGGCTGTACTTTCAATACAAAAACTTCTCACTTTCTGATATAACTATACTTTTTTATGTAATAACTAATTGTCGTTGTTCTATCCATATTATCTTGGAAAGAAAATTAGACAAAAGTTGTTGAAGTCCGGTTACTATCATCTGGGGCGTTGGGAACGACGCGAATGGCTCTAAAGCAGGTGGGTGGGTAGGAATAATCCCAGCAATGGAATTGGTAGCAAGGATTTTGATCATTGATGTCGGAAATTCGAGCTGTCATACCCAGTTTTGCTAATTTGACAATTTTATAATGTAATTTAACCAGTAGAGGTTGGTGTAGACCTGCAGAAGAATCCCAGTCAATCCTGGTTGAAGAAAACTAAAAGTATTGTGAGATTCACGTTTCAAATTCAGTAGAAATGATAGGTTGGCGTTGTTCCCACTGTTCCTTTCCTACTGCCTTCTATTGTTTAAAGTTGTGATTTCAGTAATTGTAATCTGATATTAATTGTTGGTTTTTACTTTCCTAGCCCTACTACCATAGGTAAGGAAAGTATTGCTTTCCAAAAAAAATTAGGTACCCCAATTTCAAGTTTTCTATACGTTTCAAGGTCCCCTGATCCAAAACATGATTTTTGGGTATTGGTCTGTGTGTGTGTATGTGTGTGTATGTGTGTGTGTTATGTCTATGAACACGATAACTCCATTCCTAATTAACCGATTGACTTGAAATTTTAAACTTAAGGTCCTTATACCCTGAGGACCCGACAATAAGAATTCAATAAAATTCAATTCAAATGGCGGAAAAAATGGTGGATAATTACTAAAAAACCATGTTTTTCACGTTTTTCTCGAAAATGGCTCTAACGATTTTCTTCAAATTATACCATGGATAGCTATTTATAAGCCCTATCAACTGGCATAAGTCTCATTTCAGGGAAAATTTCAGGAGCTCCGTAATATTCTGAGAAAAATGGCGGATAATGACTAAAAAGCCATGTTTTTCACGTTTTTCTCTCGAAAACGGCTCCAACGATTTTCTTCAAATTTAAACCATGGATAGCTTTTATAAGCCCTATCAACTGGCATGAGTCTCATTCTGGGAAAATTTCAGGAGCTCCGTAATATTCTTGAGAAAAATGGCGGATAATGACTAAAAAGCCATGTTTTTCACGTTTTTTCGAAACGGCTCCAACGATTTCTCTTCAAATTAAACCATGGATAGCTATTTATAAGCCCTATCAACTGGCATGAGTCTCATTTCTGGGAAAATTCAGGAGCTCCGTAATATTCTTGAGAAAAATGGCGGATAATGACTAAAAAGCCATGTTTTTCACGATTTTCTCGAAAACGGCTCCAACGATTTTCTTCAAATTTATACCATGGATAGCTATTTATAAGCCCTATCAACTGACATGAGTCTTATTTATGTGAAAATTGCAGGAGCTCCGTAATATTCTTGAGAAAAATGACAGTTACAGAAAAACCATTTTTTTCACGATTTTCTCAAAAACGGCTCTAACGAATTTTTTGAAATCCATAACCCTTATAGTTATTTATTAGCTCTATCAACTGACATGAGTCTTTTTCCTGGGGTACTAATGAGGGGTCCACCCAATCCTGAGAAATGACTTTGTAACCTCCTCTCGTGCATGAGGTAGGGTGGTACACGGTTTTTACTTTTTCTTCTTCCTATACCGTGGGTAGGTAGAGCAGTTTATAAAAAGAACACAGTCATAGTCAAGATATTTCATCTGTAGTACAGCTGTTTTGACGAATTTCAAAAAAAAAAATCATCGAATTTCACAATTTACATAAAGGAAAAAGTACTCTGAAAACAATTGTATAACAAGGTCAGGTATTTTTACAATTTATAACATTCTTCATTTATCAATACATGAATAAGTATGGTAACGTTTTGTAACACACTAACAATAATAATAGTAATAACAAATCAACAATAATAAAAACAGGACAACAACAATAATATTCTATATGTCTATAGATGCGTTATCAAGTGTCAAACATTCTACAAACTCATTAACACTGTAGACACAAAGCTCACACAACATATCTTTCATGCATTTTTTAAAACTGCTCATATTCAATGCTCTGACTTCCGTTGGCAACAAGTTATAAATTTTCTTACCAAATTCATGAAAACTGTTCAGAGTTAGTTGTAAGTTACATTGACTTCTATGCAACAAAGTCTTCTGGCGTGTTCCATGATTGTGAATGTAATTATTTGTCTGCATTTCATGCATGTAACTTTTTACATACAACAGACACTCAAGAATAAGAGATGGAACCGTCAGTATTTTTAGCTCTCTGATCAGAGGTTTACAATGAGTTCTACAGTGGACATTAAAAATAGCTCTCACAGCTCTTTTTTGTAAAATCATGAGCTTTTTCATTTCAGACGAGTGTCACCAAACCACTATGCCATGACAAATGACTTTGAATGTGTGCATAGTAAATTAACAACAATGCATCAACATTGACAAAAGGTCTAAATTTCCTGATGAGAAATACACCCCTAGCAACTTTTTTACTTATATTTTCAATGTGTTACATTGCCCATTTAAGCATTTCAAGCATGCCCCATTCCATGTTTGACTCCAACGTCACACCCAAAAACTTCACCTCCCATTTTCTGAATAATTAGCCAAGGAAAAATTCATCGTTTGGGTTTTGTTGCTGTTCAGACAAGTGAGTTGGCTGCTGTCCAGTCTTTTTAACTGTATTTGCATCATTTATAAAACGTTCAACTGAATTTAAACATTTATTATTTACCTGAATTGCCAAGTCATCAGCATACATGTATGTATTCACTCTATCGTCTCCTATCGCTAATCAATTATATCTCAAAATAATGATATACTGAGTGTTTCAAAAAGAATGACCCAATAAGTGTTCTATGTGCCCTCCTTTTGAGGCTCGGACGACATCTAGACGGTAGCCAAATTCATCCCAGACTGTTCGCAAGATGTCTTCTTGGACTGTAGCTACTGCATTAGTTATTCTTGTTTCTAGCTCTTTAGTATCAAGTGCTAAGCGAGGAACTTATTAAACACGATCGTTAATGTATCACTACAGGAAAAAATCACACGATGTTATGTTAGGGGGCCGTGGAGTCCAGGAATGCATAGCCAAGTCTTGCGGTACTGTGCGCCCTATCAATATGGCGGTCCTACGCCATATTGTATTAGACTGAAAACACTCAAAGTCAGCGCTCGGGGAGACATCTAGTGGCGATTTTTCTAAACTTTAGACCTCTTCAATTGTCGGTAATGCAGTTTCGGTGGTGGTAATGCACTTAGACCAATATATTTAATTTTGAGATTGAGTCATTCTTTTTGAAAAGCCCGTTAGGCTAGCTTCACACGCTTTCGGTTTCATTCGTTTCGGTTCGGTTCGTTACCGAAAACGAATGAGGCTTTCATACATGTCAGGTTTTAATTCGTACGGATTAGGTATTTTCTACTCAAACACAGCTGTGTTTGGATTTTCACAGTTCATGCTGGTATATTTAAATATAACAGCTTGTGTTAATTATGATATTGATATTGATATTAGATAGTTATTTTTTAAATAATAATCAAATCAAATCAAATTAAAATTGTTTATTGTCATTACAAAACAATTGTATAACAAGGTCAGGTACATTTAAAATTTATAACATTCTTCATTCATCAATACATGAATAAGTATGGTAACGTTTTGTAACACACTAACAATAATAATAGTAATAACAAATCAACAATAATAAAAACAGGACAACAACAATAATATTCCATATGTCTATAGATGCATTATCAAGTGTCAATCATTCTACAAACTCATTAACACTGTAGACACAAAACTCACACAACATATCTTTCATGCATTTTTTAAAATTGCTCATATTCAATGCTCTGACTTCCGTTGGCAACAAGTTATAAATTTTCTTACCAAATTCATGAAAACTGTTCAGAGTTAGTTGTAAGTTACATTGATTTCTATGCAACAAAGTCTTCTGGCGTGTTCCATAATTGTGAATGTAATTATTTGTCTGCATTTCATGCATGTAACTTTTTACATACAACAGACACTCAAGAATAAGAGATGGAACCGTCAGTATTTTTTAGCTCTCTGATCAGAGGTTTACAATGACTTCTACAGTAGACAATAAAAATAGCTCTTACAGCTCTTTTTTGTAAAATCATGAGCTTTTTCATTTCAGACGAGTGTCCCCAAACCACTATGACATATGACAAATGACTTTGAATGTGTGCATAGTAAATTGACAGCAATGCATCAACATTGACAAAAGGTCTAAATTTCCTGATGAGAAATACACCCCTAGCAACTTTTTTACTTATATTTTCAATGTGTTACATTGCCCATTTAAGCATTTCAAGCATGCCCCATTTCATGTTTGACTCTAACGTCACACTCAAAAACTTCACCTCCCCATTTTCTGAATTGCCAAGGAAAATTCATCGTTTGGGTTTTATTGCTGTTCAGACTAAGTGAGTTGGCTGCTGTCCAGTCTTTTATAACTGTATTTGCATCATTTATAAAACGTTCAACTGAATTTAAACATTTATTAATTACATGAATTGCCAAGTCATCAGCATACATGTATGTATTCACTCTATCGTCTCCTATCGCTAATCAATTATATCTCAAAATAATGATATACTGGATGGATGTTTCAAAAAGAATGACTCAATTTTAAAACGTTTTTTTCATTTTAAAAAATTGTGAGCACAAACCAATTTCACACAGATGTATCAAGTCTATGATGATGTATTATAAGTGTTCTATGTGCCCTCCTTTTGAGGCTTGGACGACATCTAGACGGTAGCCAAATTCATCCCAGACTGTAAGCAAGATGTCTTCTCGGACTGTTAGCAAGATGTCTTCTCGGACTGTTAGCAAGATGTCTTCTCGGACTGTTAGCAAGATGTCTTCTCGGACTGTTAGCAAGATGTCTTCTCGGACTGTTAGCAAGATGTCTTCTGGGACTGTAGCTACTGCATTAGTTATTCTGGTCTCAGTATCAAGTGCTAAGAAAGGAACATAAACACGATCTTTAACGTATCCCTACAGGAAAAAATCACACGATGTTATGTTAGGACCGTATATGGCGGTCCTACGCCATATTGTATTAGACTGACAACACTCAAAGTCAGCGCTCGGGGAGACATCTAGTGGCGATTTTTCTAAACTTTAGACCTCTTCAGTTGTCGGTAATGCAGTTTCGGTCGTGGTAATGCGCTTAGACCAATATTTTTTTATGTTGAAATTGAGTCATTCTTTTTGAAAAGCCCGTTACTATCATCAACAAGAGAACTTAAAGTAGTACTTGGAACTATTCAAATGAAGATAACTTAACCTAAAGATAACGAGTTGGTGCCGGTATGTAGTTGGAAAAGGATAGATCTATCTGCTTTGTTTAATGACAAACAAGAACAGCATACCAATGTTAATCAGTTGCTGACTTTGAAACGTCAGTCTCACTACAGCTATGGTTTAGAGTCCCCAATTTCCTTGGTATATGGATAGGCATAATTATTTTTATAATTGTTGGTTATCCATCTTGTTTTCACTGGAATTATTAATATTGTATTCGTATATAACTTCAAGTGAAAAGACATTATTCTAAAAGACAATATTCTCAATGACCAAATCAACTTTTCCTCCCAAACCCTGTTCGACAAACTCATTTAAATCCTCCTCTATCAACCGCCAAAACTCCCCTCCACCCCGAATCTGACCAAATACTCACCCTCATAACATTAAATACTTCAGTTTCTGTTTGGCTTGAAAATGTGCAACACCAGCACAAAACGGTCGTCGCCACACCAAAGAATGTGAGTGTCTTTTCACTTTAAAGTTGTAATAAGAATACAATAGTGGTGTAAAAATACTAAGTATAGAAATCTAGAAAAATGATTCAGTTGAATTAAATATGAATAAACATCTTTTTTGTCAATCCTAGTTCCTAGTTCAGATGAACCAAAGAGTAACCTTGTACTTACTAAATTTCCCTTTCATATTTATATTATTCTTTAGAGTTTGAGACAACACTAGTAAGCAGAATCATCTTAGGTTTATCCATTAGAAGATATTGTAGTAACTAGTTCACCTACAATTTCCCTAGTTCGTGATATTTGTTTGATTTTTTTTTAATTTCATTTCGTATTGTATTCCTGCTCAAAAATATAAACCGTCTTTCAAATAGTATTGAGATTTCCAGTTCTACTGTTGTCCAACTGTTTTATAGTAGATCTATACTAGTAGCTCACTCTTTATTCTTTTTGAACTCTTGTTGTATTATTCAAATAACATTTTTAACTTTTCCAATTTTACCAGACTTGAAATTTATTTTGATTGCAAATTCTTCCCCAATACATATCCAGCAATGTCCTGGTCTCTATAAATTTAGTACACTATTTACTTTTAAAACATTGAATAGCTTCTTAACAAGCGATACCTCGATTATTATCACTTTTGAATACTTAAATTATGACATAGCAGTCTGATTTTTATGATTAAAAGTTATTAGCTTCTACTCACGTTTGTGGATCGCTTTCGGACGCTAGGCCCTTTATCAGCACTGGTTGACACTTCATAGTGGATTCCACAACGGAAGTGTCGACCAGTGTTGAAAAAGGGCTTAGCATCCGAAAACGCTCCACAAACGTGAGTAGAATGCTAATAGCTTTTCATGATAAAAAACCGACTGCTATGTCGCACTTTAAGTATTCAAAAGTGATTATTAACAAGCAGTTTGTAATGGAAAGAAACATTGGAGAGTCAATTATTATATCTTGAATAGCTTGTTTAGATGTAGAATCAAAAAATTTTATTGTCAAGTGCTAATCATACAAAAAATGAATATATTCTAACGTGTAGGCAGTATTAATTATGTGAGATGTAGGAAACAATACTAGAACGTCAAAGAAAATATAGCATTACAATCTATAGAAAAATAGAAACTGCAAACTACAAACCATAGTAAATCATATAGCATCTTTTATATAAACAAGATTATTATCTCTTCGATAATACCTAAGTATATTGCACTTGATAATATTTTTTTTAAAGAGATATTCATTCCATCCATCATTGATAATATTATCATGAGTCATGATATCCACTCGTATGGAAATCCTATTATCGTATTGCAATAAGTTTAACTTTAACCTTTTATTTTCTCCCATAAAATCTGGATTATATATGTATTACATGATATTCACTCATATGGAAATCTTATTATCGTATTGTAATAATTTTTACTCTTTTCTTCCATTTTCTCCATAAAATCTGTTTAACCAAACTGTTCATATTTGAGTTCAATTAATTCCCCACTGTATTCTATACATTTACTACTATATTTAATAGAAATATGTGTTTTATTTTTATTTTTCAGTTGATGAAACGCAACGAGGTGATGCTAGAGGAAACGAAAGATACAATCACCGTACCAGCCTCATTCATGATAAGAATGTTGGCCTGTCTCAATCAGATCCGACGAAGTAATTTATTTTTATTTTCCCACTAATAGTAATAATTATTAGAAATTAATAGAATAGAATGACTTTTTTGTTTGTTGAGGTGGTGGAGTTTAGACAGTAATAAACACTCTACCACTTAACCACTATCATTATATTTCCCCACTACTTTCTCCCTTTATAAAGAGAATATTATTTCACTGTAGTGAGATACAGGCTATAAAGTCAGTGCAAATAATGATAAGACGGCATGGTTGCATTTCGTCTTTTTCCACCGCCTTCTATAGTATACATCTGTCATTCAAGTTATCCTGGCTCATCTGATATTCTATTAATTGTTAATTCTTGTAAATAATGATAAATTGTACCTCAAATATATTTTATTCAAGAAAATGAATTTGTTCTTGATTTCATTATAAATTTTTATTATTGAGATGAATATCTTGGTAGTTAATCTTGTTTCTACAAACGATTTGGCAAGGGTGTGAAGCCGGAAAATGGTAGAAATATCTGATTTGTCTAATGTCAGACGAAGATAGAAAACCAATAACTAAATGCTGACTTTATAACCTGAATCTCACTATAGATTCTCAAAATAGTATTAGATCGGCCCAGTAGATGAAAAGTTTTTTGTTTGCCTAGTAGATAAAAAGTTTGTAGAGTTTGACCTATAAAGAATATTGTTCATATCCAAGGAGTAACATATTGGCCCATATGAATAAAACCAGAGCAAATGCTCATGAGCAAGAGCATGGAGCATAAGGTTTTGCTCATGAGCAAAAGGTAGAAGCAAAAGCATTTGCTCATTTTTATATGAATAAGCTTTTCCTTATACTCTTACCTTATGCTCCTGAACTCTGGAGCAAATGCTCACGTATTTTAAAGATTTTTCATTAGCTGATTCGCTTTTGTAGCCTTACTTTGTATTTATAGCTCACGGAAGCGCTAAATATGCAAGTAGGGGGCACAGCTTGTGTTTGCGTCGTCTGCTCTGTTTACTATTTATGAATAGAGTTTTAGGTTAGTTGAGTTTAGAATTTTGAAATAATAGCGTGAAAAATGTCATCTCTATAATAATCTTTAGCATATTCTTATAATATCAATAGCCTTCATATAATCGTTTACACTCTCATCATCTTAAATGCCTATTTCCTATTTTGTGATGGCTATCTTTATATCAGGTATCTTTTTATCAGGTATGGCTATCTTTATATCTTTTGTATTTATTCTTTTGTAGGGATAATGGTGATATATATATAATGGTTGAATCTAAAAAGAGTTTTATAGCTCTTAACTATTGGTTGTGATCGTATCTGGTATAGTTTCCTCTTCCTCATACGAATTAGTTGAGCCATTTTACTATGAGCATAAGATGATAAGCTGCTCTAGACTAGACTCACCTCTTTTGAAGCATTTGCTTTAAAAGTTGAGCAATTGCTCTAGTTTATTCATACAGTTTTGAGCAAAAGCTTTTACTTTTGAGCAAATGCTCAAACTATTTTTTTGATGAGCATGAGAAAAAGGTTTTGCTCACGTTTATTCATAGAAAATGAAGCAAATGCTCCATATTTTAGAAGTATAAGCAAATGCTCAACTTTATTCATATGGCCCAATATATCATGCTCAATAAAATATTGATTTCTTCTCTACATGAAAATAAATTTAGTCCAGGCAATGAATGCTCAAAAAAGGGTATAGAGGGAAATGTTAGGCAGACAATTTTCGACCCACACTTCTGTAAAGGGTAGTGAGGAGGTAAACATATCAAAAGTCCCCACCCCTACCCCCTGTGCTAAGTGGGTGGGGGTGGTTTAAAGGTTCCATTTTTTGGTTTCTCGCATAAAACTCAAAAACAATGTATCCTAAGGACTTGATTCTCATATAACAAATTGAAGCTAACATAATTTCCAACAATATTCATTGTACAGCTTTTTTTATATCTCCTTTATTTTTCGAGAAATACGCTCTTGAAGGTGTGACATTACTGAAAAAAGCACGTTTGCCACCAATTTTTTATAGTTTTGCACTTATAACTATTTAAAAATTGACGAGAAAAATCCATGATGATTATGAGCTTATAAAGCATTAAATTCTCTTGAGTTATAAGCCCTAAAAGAGCAAAACATTGGATAAAAACCTAGCTATAAGAGCAAAAATAGAAAAAAATTGGTGGCAAACGTGATTTTTTTCAAAAATGTCACACGTTTAAGAGCGTATTTCTTGAAAAACTAGAGTAGATATAAAAAACGTTGTGAAGTGAATATTGTAGGTAATTATGTAAACTTGAATTTGTAATATGACAGTCAAGTCCTTAGGATACATAGTTTTCGAGTTTTATGCTAGAAACCAAAAAATGGTACCCTTTAGCATAGGGGTTAGGGGTGGGGACTTTTGATATGTTTACCTCCTTACTACCCTAAACAGAACTGCGGGGTCAAAAATTGTCTTCCCAACTTTTCCCTTTATAACCTTTCCTTGACTGGACTAATTTGGGCATGAAGCAGATATTTTTGAATTAAATTGAACCATGAATACGTCATCAATATTAGTAATGTTAAATTAAATTACATTGAAAAAATCAATTCAAACAATGTAGGTCAGTGAAAATATTTGTCTGTGTCATAGCCGTTCAGTTAAGGCAGAGACACACGAGGAGTTTGTCAGACGTTCCGGAATGGCACGACAGGACAGGAAGCTCTCCGATTGGCTGATCTTCGAAAAAGTAACCCAATCAGTCTATCGTAAAGGTTTCTCTTCTGTCTTTCCGTGCCAACTCGTCTGAAACAACGACTCGTATGTCTCTGCCCTTAATTAGACTAAGGCATATCTTATAGTGAAATCCACGTTATAATGGCAGTATTGGATTAGCAATGGTATTTACTTATTTATTTATTCATAATTTACAATCAACTTAAGGACAAAGAAACAGACTACAGTCCAAAACTTCTTTTCATCCCAATTTCATAAAATAAATTGCTATCCTTGTCTATCATTCAACAAAGCGGATAGCGCTATCTCTTTATCGCTTTGCTCTGTTGCCAGATCGTCTTTTAACAATGTAGAATAGATAATTTATCAACAAAATATTTAATATTACTTATAGAAATTCATTATAAAATCATTGAAAATATGATTTCTTGCTTAATAAAATATAATTGATTATTTTAAACGAGAAGAAACAGTTAATAATTACATCAATAAGCCTGTATCAGCTACCGTCTATAGAAGGCATTTACAGGACAGAGGATCGGCAACGTTGCTCTCGTATCTTTCTTCACTGCCATTATAACGTGGACCTCACTATAGGATTGTAATTTGATTGTCATCTTCTATCAAAATTGAAAATGAGGAATAGGTAGTGTATAAAAAGTTCAGTAAATGTTTAAAAATTTCAAATTCAGTAAATGTTTAAAAATTAAAAAAAATATATATTCGAGATGAACCTGTTGAACATTTCCTAATCATTCAATGAGTTTTGTATATCTTCCAATGTGCAAATAAATAATTACTAATATTTGTCAATTTTTGTATATTTTCCAGGTACAAGACCACCACGTCCTCGAAGATTTGAGTCTAACAGTAGCGAATAGGGTGCTACATTCATAATTTTTTCCTGATTTTAAAATTTTATGAATTAGATTGATATCTTATCTTTACTTTCCAATAATTGTGTGCAAATTCTAACATTTTATTGGTGTGTCTCCTTATCAGTTCTACTAACATTATAAACAGTGTGCGTAATTATGCGTGTCGTAGATTTTCAAAACTAAATAGTGAATATTTATGAGGCTATGTGTTCCGTGTTAGAAATCAATAAGTATTTTATTGAGATTTCTTTCTAAATCATTATCTATATTCATAAATATATATTTGATGGAGTATACTTGTGTCGTGACATAATTCAGTCCAGTAATTCTGTTGTGTTAGCATTCTAGATGGAAAGTATCTTTTAGGGGCTGTTTCCAAGCTCGGGATTATGCTAAGTTCTAGTCTTTAAACAGCTGGAGTCAGAAAATTGGCTTTCCGAAACGGGGCGTAGTCGTATTCACGTTTAAATTAAGTTTCTAAAAACTAGAAAATTGAACACAAAATAAAATAAAGAGAAATTAGTGTAAAGTTTCAGCTATTTTGAATTATTTAGGAATGTTTCATTCCGTCAAGGGAAAACGTTTCCAATTATAGAAATGAGAAAATAAAGATTTGACCGAACGTAGTGAGGTCTATGTTTTAACTCAGATACTCTTTTGTCTGTCTGTATGTAACGCGATTACGGCCTAACGCGTTGAAAGTATTCGAAGAGATGTTGTAGGAATATTCCTTTTTCAATTGCGCGTCGATGTATACACAAGGTTTTTTGAAATTTTGCATTTTTAGGATAATATGAAAAGAAAAGGAATTCCTCCATACTCTGATATCACTATATATATATATCGTCTACTTTGAAGATAGGATCAATCAGACTATAGAATTATTCATAATCAATCAGCTGACAAGTGGATTATTCTTTGCATGCATTACACAGATGTCTGGCCGTGTCTATTTCTATAAGGTAGGTTTTCAATATGTTTTATGATGCGTGCCCATCAGTATCAATATTCTAAATAGAACAAAAGCCTCTCGTATGAGGTAATGATATTTTGTGCTGGCAGCTTGACAGTAACTTCAATAACACTATTTACAATTTCTTGATGATTTTCTCCCATCTCTTTCTGTCCCTGGCTATTGTCGGCCACATATCTCCAACTCTTTGGGTGAGCTCGTCTCTCCATCGGCACGCTGGACGTCCTCTCCCTCTGGCCCGATCTCGTGGTATCCACTCCGTGCATATTTTCGCCCATCGCTCTGCTGTCATCCTTGCCACATGGCCGGCCCATCTCCATTTTATCAGGTGAGCTTCTTTTTGTAGGTATTTCACCTTCACCTGCTTCAGTAAGTCTGTGTTTCGTCTTCTATGATGCATTCGCAGTCCCAAAATACTCCTTATCATCTTCGTCTGCGTTGTCTCCAATCTCTTGTCTGATTGAGCCGTCAGGGACCAAGTCTGAGCACCATATAATATAGCTGGATAAACACATTTCAGAAGCAATTTGGCTTTCAATTCATTCGCAAAGTCGCCCTTGAATATCTTCTTCAGTGCCCAATATTTTTTCCAACCCTTGTTTATCCTCAAACTCACGTCCTTTCCCGTTCGGTTCTCAAAAGAAAGCAGTTGGCCCAAGTACTCATACTCATTGACATATTCTATTCCACCACCTGTAACATCAATTATTTCCGTGTCTGAATTCGTCATTACTCTTGTTTTGCCTGCATTCAGACACAGACCAATTTTCTTGCTGGCTTCTATAAGTTCATCAAACATTTCTTTCATCTCTTCCGCACTTTTTGCCACTAACATCACATCATCTGCAAATCTTAAGTTGGTTAGTTGATAGCCATTTATGCACAAGCCTTTGCTCTCCCAACTTAAACGGCGAAAAGCATAGTCCAAGCAGCAATTGAAGATGATTGGTGACAATGGACATCCTTGCTTGAGTCCTTTCCTCACTCTAATACTCCTTCCTCTTCGCTCCAACTCGATGTACATTTCATTATCCTCATACAAGCATTGAAAAGCTTGTATGAGGATAATGAAATGATTTAAAATAAAATGATTAAATGAACTAAATAATGCTGAAGAAATTATAATATTCTTGATTGAAAAAAAATAATTATAGAATAGATGAGAAATACTTTTATCAGATTGAAAGATTATCACGGAACTGGATAAATTATCATATGGGATACAAATTCAACTATGTTCATTAACATAAGTGAGTTTTTGATCTTGGAGAGATCAAATAACAGTTTTTAAGAGTAAATTATGATTCAACTGTGAATTGTGATTCAACTGAATCAACTAGTACAGGTGACATCATATACTTGTGGATGAGAAAACTTCGTGAGGTCTACTGTCCACAGAACTACTAGTTTTGCTGCAACTATTTACTGCGACTACGCCCAATTTGGAAAGTCAATTTTCTTACTCTATCTGTTTCAAGTATACAATTTACCTAAATCCCGAGCTCGGAAACCGTCCCTTAAAGTTATATTTATTTTATTTATTATAATTTCTACAGGGTAGCACTGATTGGGAGAGAAAAACTAAGGATACTCCTTGTACTATTTCTCTCCCAAATTTAGATAACATTTTAAATATATTTGTGGTTATGTATTCATGATAGAATTTAAGATATATTTTTATTTAAATCATCAACTTTATTCACAAATATATATTTGATGGAATATTCTTGTGTCCTAACATATTAATTCAGTCCACTAGATGTGTTGTGTAATCATTCTAGATGGAAAGTATCTTTTGAAGTTATCTATTTGTGGTTATGTATCCATTATAGAAATAAAAAAAAATTCATTGTAAACCATTAACTTTATTCACAAATATATATTTGATATGTATTCTTGTGTCTTAACATAATTTAGTCCCACTTTTTGTGTAGTTGAGAAGTTGATATTGTGGTAATTATTCATATTGAATAAAAAAAGACTAAGAAATTGTCAAAAAACCACTGATTTATTGATAATTAGAAAGACCGGTTTCGATTGACAATGGTGTAATAACCGAAACCGGTCTTTCTAATTATCAATAAATCAGTGGTTTTTTGACAATTTCTTAGTCTTTTTTCATTCAATAATTTAGTCCACTTTCTCTGTTGTGTAAGCATTCTAGATGGAAAGTCTTTTAATGTTGTTTATTTTCAGCCACCAGGGTAGTAGTATTAAGTTTTTGCATAGACTGTACTGTAACTTTGACTGCTTCTTTTAAATGTTAAGCTTCCTTTGAAATAATTGTAAATATATGTGATTGGCCTAAAAATTGGTGTACTTGTTTTAATTATTATTAAAGCATAGAATAAACAATCAATATTGTCAATAAACAGTCAGATTATGATAGTTTATTCTATGATTGAAGTTATCAAATCCCTTTCCAAAATGTAAAATCTCAAATTTCAAAAATATACCTTTTCTGGGTTGCATTGTATCAAATCTCCCAGATTTGGTTGATACTCGGACTATGGATAGAGGTTAACCTGACAAGTGCCGTGCTATGATAAATTATGTTATGAAACGTTTCGCTACAATACAGGATGAGTTATTCACTGAAGCATAAAATCTTTCCTTCACTCTCAGATCAGAGAAATCACTCATCTTTAAATGCTTATAACTCAAGAATAGGAGTGAATTTCGCCAATGTGATGACATATTATTGTTCCTCTTGTCAATTAATATCATTCGTGAGAGTTTGAGCGATTTTAATTTTTGACTATTTTTGCAAAAATCCATTATGTTTCACGGATTCATGGATTTCATGAAAAATGCAAATCTCCCAGATTTGGTTGATATTCGGGCTATGGATAGAGGTTGACCTAACAAGTGTTGTGTTATAATATGAGACGTTTCGCTACAATACAGAGTGAGTTATTCACTGAAACATAAAATCGTTCCTCCACTACAGTGAAGACAGTAGACTGCAAGCTGTGTTATCATCAGAAGAAAGTTGTTTCGGTAAGGTTGGCAGTAGTGGCTTCTTTATTGCCTGTTATTACGGGTTGCTGGAGACTACAGCGTCGCTCCAGTCTCCAGTCTTCTGGCTGCACTTGTCCAGAAAGGTTCTCCAGAACTGGAACGCGCGTTCATTGATTCGTGTGTTGCGCGGTCAAGTAATTCCACGCGGCTTCCGACGGCGTGTCTTGTGTGTTGTTTCGTACTTCGTTTAGCCGTACTGTTTTTAGCGACAATGATTTGTTGATCAGTTCTTAGTGTGCTAATTTCCCGTTAGGTTTAATATATTTGGGAGAATATAATCATTGAAAGTAGTATGATATTTGGAAAAATGTCATTGAAAACGGTGTGATATAATTAATTATACATATGCGGTCTCCAGCAGGTCAAGCTTTCCACTGTACTCTGTTTAGCCGTACGGCTTTTAGCACAAACATTCCTTGACCACTTTACAGTGATAATAATAATAATTATTGTTCAGACTTATTCGTTGAGTTATTCTATTGAAAATGTCAAAAATTGAAACATTAAAATAAGGTGAAAAATTCTATGACATCTTGACAGCAATATTTTTTGTGTATGTATCTATGCCGCTATACTTCGTGTAGCCATATACTTTTTTGTAAGCTCCTATAGGCTAGTGAGATATTACATTATGAAATCAACACTTGATACAGATTGGTTTGCTATTCTTCTCTGTCATTAGACAAAGCAGATAGCTCTATTCTTTTCCAACGCTGCATCGTTGTCAGATTATTTGTAGGCTATGGAGAAAAATTCAAATCAATTTTCTCTTTGTACAAATTCATACACACAATTACATTGATATCAACAAAAATAAAAGTATTATCTGTACAAAGTAACTTCAAGTTTACAAGTCTAATGTATGTTGAATATTAAAAATTAACTAGCAAATTATTCAATCTCAATAATAAATTATATAAATTTATAATATATCATGAGAAAATAATATTTTCAAGGTGAATGAAATACATTTCAGATAGAATAATTGATCATTATAATGAAAAATCAACATTTGATAATATTGGATCAAAAAATATCAAGGGATGACTTAAATCATAATAGTATAGCTATCTATTATAGAAAATATTAGATCAGATATAGATATGCCATGAATCACCATTATCTACTATAGGCCTACTTTAAAAGGGTGGAAAAGTGACAACAATGTATTTCTATCATTCCCACTGAACTTAAAACGTGAATCTCACTATTAATGTATATATAGTTTTATCTCATGAGTGAAACCTCTTCCAAACCAACACATAATTGAATAAATAATGATATATTCACAGTGAAATGTCGGCTTTTTGAAAGAGTCTCTAATAAATATTTTTCGAGGATAAGATAGTACCTAGATTTTCATACCATACCAGCTAACATTGTAACCGAATCATTAAATCATGAAATGATGCCTCAATCAAAAACCAAATATAGATTCATCGTATAAATTACAGGCTACATATCTACACAAGCCACACACATAATCACATCAGACATTTCAATCATGTTTGTGGTTTGTTGATTGGATTTGCTAGTAACTGACCACAACAATCTTCATTTTTGCCGCTACTTTGCTACAAAAAATGAATAATTGAATAAACATCATACCAGAAAAAATAGGTGAAAACTTCATACTAAGGAATTTTTCAAAGGAATCTAAAGGTGAAAGATTTCATTAGAAATTGCAGTTAACCTACGGTACTGGACACGTGATCAGAAGAATGTTCAAAATACAATTTTATTTCTACTCTTATATGTTAATGTAATCTGAGGAGGAAATATTATTCATTTATTCAATATAATTTTTGTTCTGTTTCTTTCCTTAAATTTCTTTCTGCTATTTAGATCTTTGGTCAATGTTTGCAGTAGCATTGAAGTCCTTTTCTATTTATATAGCTTTCATTGGGAATAATTATTATACGGAATCTCTTCATTAATTTATTCATTCTATCATTTAACAAAACTCAGCTTCCAGAAAATTATCACATGCTTATGTTCAAAACGGTTTTAATTCTAATTTTTGGTCTGTTTCATTCTTTAAATCTCCTTCTGCTATTTAGTTCTTTGGTCAATGTTTGCAGTAGAAGTCCTTAATTCTATTTATATAGCATTCATTTGATATAATTATTATACGGAATCTCTTTCATTCATTATTTATTCAATCAGGCCTGTTTAACACAACACAGCTTCCAGAAAGTACCACAGTAGACTTTTACTCAAAACGGTTCCAATTCCAATTTATACAACAGTCCAAATGTAGCTAAGCTTAAGGTCTTTTCTAAAGAAATATATACTACTGGTATTTTTTGTATCTAGATTAATCTTTTTTTATTTTATTCAGTTCTTTTACTACCCAATCTTATTAATAAATCACTCATATTAATAACTCCACAGTGAAATTGTGAATAAAAAATCGAAATAGTGTATGGAAACTGTGAAGAAGTGCCGAATTCTCCACTCAAAATGACATTGTTTCTTGTGCCTTTACTGGACTTACTGCGATAATATTGGATTCTATAATATTCTACTTGGACTAAACTGAGAAGGTATGTATTAATAATCAAAGCATTGTAGTTGTTAATAATAATAATAATAATATTATCTATTATATTATATAGATATATATTATCTATTTTCTATAATATTTTGTATAATAAAGAAAAGAATTGGCTCAATAATAATATTATTATCTATTATATTATATAGTTATATATTATATATTATCTATTTTCTATAATAAAGAAAAGAATTGGCTCATACGGGATATGAAATTCTCGAATGTCAGTCGCATCATCACATCTGAATTACTCAACTGATTAAATTGGAATTTTGCATAAAGATTCTTAATTTACCGAGGGTGGTTATAGGCCTACTTTGATTTCTTCAAGATTTCAGTACCTTGGTCAAGTTTGCAGTTTGACAAGTTTTCAATCGGATCCTTGCGGAGCACGTGTTATCTCTAACTGTCAGTTTATAATAATAATGGATTAGATATATGAGGACGAAATATCAATCAAATTATTAATTATGTCATGGAGTATTTCAATAGGGATACCGTATAGTATGTTCAATTATTATATAAATGAAATACTACGGTACTAATGTAGTATCCACCCTTTTTTCAAATATTTTCTAATTCATTTTGACACTTGAAAATTCAAAACTATAGTTGTGTTCATATTCTTTCATGCTTTATTTAAACAATAAGTACAACATGAAACTCAACTTTACTTTTATTTACTAGTTTTTCTAATAGACAAAATAAGAACAAACAAGCTTTATTCCTCTCTTGCAACTGGATAATATTTCCATCTATTATGATAATTATGCAAATTATTGATCATGAGAGTCAATTGTTTAGTTTATTCATTGAGAAAATATGAAAAGATTTCATTTTTAAGATAACAATCTCATCCATTATTTTGACTAATATTAGAGAAGGCCTATACGACTATAGGCTAAGGCCTATAGAGTAATATATACGGTATACAGTATAGTGAGCCTATCATTATTATTAGTGTATTGATTCAAAATAGGCCTAGGTAGACTTTAGAGAAAGGTGAATAGGCTCACGATTCTATTTAAATTTGAGTCAATGTTTTGTTGTGTGAAATCAACACTGTGGGAAGTATATATTCGATGACTATTTCTCATTATGCTCTGATAAACCGGAGTAAGCTCGTAAACCACCGTACCTTAGAATCCAGTATAGGAGGTTTCAAGGCGAGCGGAGCGAGTCTGCCAAAAGGTGGGCTCTAAGAAAAAGAGCCTTTATTCTTCTTAGATATCAAGATAAGACAACAATATCAGTCTAACAAACTTTTACAATGAAATCGATTGTTTATTGTCTTTCACTTCTCACAGGATTAAATTAGGCTATTCATCTCACAACTCTGCAATTATTTTTGTTTGGACTATCTGACTTCAATTTAAGTCTTCAGAGATTTGAGGCTCTTTCTCAAAATAGGAAATCATCATTGTTTCCGATCTTTAATGTATTCTGATTAAAAGATATCGATCCAATTAACTTCTGAAAATTGTTTATTGCAGAAAATAATGGATAATTTGGTACAGTACCGTACTGTGAATTCACTGCTCATCCCAGATCTCACGATTCAAAGAGTTCTTGAGAATTTAACTATCAATCTGTAAATTACTGCTTGGATTCTATTGTTACAAATTATATCTCATAGATTAGGTCCATATCTCTGTGTAATTTCTTACATTCAATGTTTAATCTGATAAGATAAATGAAGGATGATCACCGCTATGATCTTTCACTGGACACCACCTAATTTGAACAAGCACTAGGTACATCAGTTCATAAGGTCCACACGTTATAATGACAGTGGATAAAGATAGCAGAACACCGTTGCCTATCCTCTGTCTTGTCAATGCCTTCTATAAACGGTAGCTGATACAGGTTTACTGATGTAATATCAACTGTTCACTCTCCCTTGAAATAATCATTATTTTTCATTAATCAAGAAATTAAATTGAAAAAAATGCATTATGAATTTTTAAACTGAGATGAAATATTTTGTTAATTATTAATTCTACATTGTTAAAAGACGATCTGGCAACAGAGCAAAGCGAGAAAGGGATAGTGCTATCCGCTCTGTTGAATGATAGACAAGGATAGCAATACCATTGCTGATCAAACACTGCCATTATAACGTGGACCTCACTATAGGCATCATCATACATAGTGCAAATTCTCTTCATCTCAGATAGCCTATTGTAGAACTTTGCCTTGGTTGTTGTCATTCTATTTGATTTTTAATAATTACAATGAAATATTTTGTTAATTAATTATCAATTCTACATTGTTGAAAGACGATTTGGCAACAGAGCAAAGCGTGAAAGAGATAGCGCTATCCGCTTTGTTGGATAATAGACAAGGATAGCAATACCATTGCTAATCAAACACTGCCATTATAACGTGGACCTCACTATAGGCTTCATTATACATAGCGTAATAATTCTAGATTGTTAAAAGACGATCTGGCAACAGAGCAAAGCGAGAAAGAGATTTATTGATGTAATATTAACTGTTCACTCTCCCTTAGAATAATCAATTACATCTCATTAAGCAAGGAATTATATTTAAAAAAAAATTTATAATGAATTTTCATAATTGAGATGGGATATTTTATTAATTAATAATAAATTCTACATTCTTAAAAGACGATCTGGCAACAGAGCAAAGTGAGAAAGAGATAGCGCTATCCGCTTTTTTGAATGAAAGACAAGGATAGCAATGCCATTGCTAATCAAACACTGCCATTATAACGTGGACCTCACTATCTCTACACACACACACACATGGATTTTTGTTGGTGCGATTTTTTGCCGTCCTTATAAATTATAATATTAGATTAAACAGATGATGTCGAACAGATAATGTTTGTCAAGTTCCGTTCAATCTGCTAGAATTCATAAAGGTGCGTACAGATATACGCGCCGCGAACATGAGCAATTCACTTTTAATCAGCTGATTATATCTGTATTTCTACAGAAACGGTAAGACATATATATAAAAAGCTTGGCATCATCTGATTAAAAGTGAATTGCTCATGTTCGCAGCGCTTAAATCTGTATGCACCTTAAGGACGGCAAAATATGGTACGAAGAAGAATTGATGCTTGTAACTGGCTGAAGAGTTTCCTCCTGAAATAAATGATATTATGGAAAGAATGATTTATCCAATTTCAATTTTATGAATTCAGTAGAAAGTAGGTTAGGTTGAATTGATGAAAGTGAAAGTGATTATTACTTTAATTGACATTCACTATATTTAATAAAGTTTTGAAATATCAAGTTACAATTCAACTTGATATCAACAACACTACCTATTGACATACTTCTTGACGGAAAATTTATGAAAGATGTAAAATTCATTGCAGTTATTTCACAGCCCATTCACATATTATATTTAATACATATTTGAAATATCAAATTACAAAACTTCTTGATATTAACAACTCTACCTATCTCTTTACATATTCCTATTCTTTATTCATTCATACAATAAGTACATTATCAAAATGACATTCTAATTGACGAAAATTTATGAAAGATGTAAAATTTAGTTTATGGATGATTTTATTCCGGTGAACGTAACTTACATACCCAGCCAGAGAGTTTTGAAGGTAATAATAATTCTATGGCCTACTCTCTGATCTATCTAGTTATTGAAAGTGCTTTTTGTTGATCATTAGGCTATCCATATATCTTATGCTGCTCAAAGTCTCCAATAATTTATGAGGTCATATTATGCATGACATACTGAACCTGATTATTGTAAACAGTTTAGCAATCTCTTTATTCCACGCTTGACTGCATATATCCAATCATATTTGAATAACCTACAAGTGGCTGATTGTTTACATCCTAATATGACGTCGGATGGGGAAGCGATTGTTTTTAATAATGAGACTGTTCAGTTGATGATGCCATTCAAAGCACGGTTCAGAATATGGGTTACGAGGTTGAAAAGCTGATATGATATGATGCATAAACGGCTCATGGTTTGAACAGAGATGAAATTATATGGGATAAAGATGGAGGTAAGAAACAAATTTATCTTCTCTCTGGTTTAAAGTGGACTGTCTACTTAAGAGTCATCAGGAAAATCATTATCTTAGGTGACAGGTTGAAACTTATTCATCAGCATAATCATGATCATAATCATCATCATCACCATAATCATCATAGTCATAATCATCATTGTCATCATCATCATTGTCATCATCATCATTATCTTCTCTCTGGTTTAAAGTGGACTGTCTACTTAAGAGTCATCAGGAAAATCATCATCTTAGGTGACAGGTTGAAACTTATTCATCAGCATAATCATGATCATAATCATCATCATCACCATAATCATCATAGTCATCATCATCATCATCATCATCATCATCATCCAAAACAGTATCACGAACTCCAAACCTATAATGTACGCTCACTGGAATGAGTAGCCTACATTATTTTTTTAGACGAGGAGTGAGAGATTTGTAGAACACAATCCATAATTTTCTTTATCCAAGAGGTCTCTATATCTGGTCATATGATTTACTATCCAAAACAGTTCCAGGATTGAACATTTTTTTCAATGAAATCTATATAAATATAAATCGAGCCTCAAATTTTGACATTCAATAACTTTTTAAGGTGTGCACCGAATTTGATGATTTTTTTTAGTTGTGATCGTTATTTTCAGGACCAGGTTTATGGTCTATCAAATTATTATCCGACTTCAGGACTCTTTCGTACGGTCCTTCAAAGTTTACATGAATATCTTCTGTAGAGGATAGCTGACACCGGTATATCTATCTGATGTAAGATTAACTGCCCATTTATGATGAGAAAATGATATATTTTTTCAAACTATAGTGAGGTCCATGTTATAATGGCAGTGTAGAAAAATAGGAGAGCAGCGTGGCCGATTCTCTGCCTTGTCACTGCCTTTTATAGAGGATAGCTGATACCGGTATATCTTATGTAATATAGACTGTTCATTAACGTTAAAATGATCAATTATTCTTAAACTATAGTGAGGTCCACGTTATAATGGCAATAGAGAAAGATAGAAGAACAGTGTGGCCGGTTCTCTGCCTTGTCAGTGCCTTCTATTGAGGATAGCTGATAACTGATGTAGAATCAACTGCTCATTCTTGGTCAAAACAACCAATGATTATTATATTTTATTTGTCAAGAAAATATATTTTTTAACGATTATAACTAATCCTTATGGGAGAAGATTTGTGAGCTAGCCACACACAGAAATAAAGATCAGCTGTTATAATCTTTGCATCATACAATAGCCGTCGATAAATAGTAGACAAGATAGTGTGTGCTGCTCCATAACCAACAATGTATTTTATTCTAAACGCCCCGGCAGAAAAAAAACATTTATGTGTGTAACCATCCAGCCTCAGGTTAAAGACTTACATGCTCTGAAGGCATTGCTTTGTTTCGAATAATTGTGCTGTCTTCGGTGTTCAGAATTGATTGATTTTTAGTAAATCATTCATTTTGCATTGGAAAATTATCTATATAAATAAAATTTCACGTCACGCCTCGTCAGGTGTGCATCCAGCTAAAGTTTATCATGAGATGCATTAAACTATTTGGCGGTACGAAGTTCGCCGGGCCAGCTAATGTTAAATATGAATTTGAGATCAAGCCAGAATGTAATTAAATTCTTTACTCAATGAATCAAGCCCAGTGGTTTTTCTGCGAATTTGAAATATCTTTAAATCTCTCTATGTCTCTCTCCAATATAGCTTCCATAGAATGCTGAATTCTGTAAGGCTGGTCGTTCACCGTTTAGTCAAGACAAGACTAGTCACGTTTAGTCACAATGCTTCATATAGTTGCTTATGAAGACATGTCTAATTGCAATGACTAATCAGTGTGAGTTTTGTCATAAGCAACTATGTGAAGTATTGTGACTAAACGTGTCTGATCATGTCTTGTCTTGTCTTGACTAACTGGTGTGCGCCTAGCCTTACAGAATTCAGCCTTCTATGGAAACTATATTGGAGAGAGACATAGAGAGATTTGAAATCTAATTTTGAATTATGGAATTTTAATTATTGAATCTAATTTGAAATCCAATCGAGATTTAGTTTTCCAAGTACGTTACAGAGTCATGCTGGATGGAATAATAAAGCTCTTGAATTATGGATTCCGAAAATATGAATTTGAAAAAAAGCCTAATGCATTTGCCCACATTGATTCTGTGGCTATTTTATTATGAATCTTCAGAGACAGAAATCGATAAAAGAGACGAGTTTTCTGACGAGTGGAGTTCCGAATTCTGAAAATCAAACAATTTTCCAATAACAATTTAGCTAATTTAAAGTCCAATTGGAATTGGGAATTGAGCTCGTATCATTGGTTCTCTTTGGTATATTTATTGGGAAGCTATGCAATAATGCAAGGATCTGTGGAGAATAAACATCCTGGCCCATAACTTCAATAAAATTATGAAATGAATGGTGAAGTTTCGGAGTTCTAATTTAATTTCGATTTATTTTCAGGTGAAGAAGCACCATGACTAATGTGCCACGAATTCGAGTAGTGGTGCTTGGATCTAGCAGAGTTGGAAAATCAGGTTTGTTCAATCACATTAAAATATATAAATAAGGACAATTTTCTAAATAATGATTTTGGATACTTTCCACCTTCAAGAATTTTTAGAACATAAAAATACTCCATTTTGTTGAAAACTGTTTCTTCTTCTTCTTTTTCTTCTTCTTCTTCTTCTTCTTCTTCTTCTTCTCTTCTTCTTCTTCTTCTTCTTCTTCTTCTTCTTCTTCTTCTTCTTCTTTGATTTTTGTTGATTCAAGCCAATCACTGTCGACTACTGTCCATTATCACACTATTTTGTTGGCGTGAGAGTGACTCAGCGCGGCCGAGCAAACATGAATAATCCCATTAGATCTCATAGAAATTATATTTTCACTGTTCACTATCACTGTTGTGTGCAAATCAAGCTTGTAGGATGGGCCACCAATAATTCAATAAAAAAACTCATTAACCAATATTGTTCACTTCCCATTTATAAACCAGCTTAAAACGGCACGTAGGGTCGCTAAACTCTGACCTGTCGTTCAAACCGCATTTAATTTAGTCCAGTTTAAAGTCCATGTAATTAGTTTTACCCCAAAGACTTCAATATTATGTAGGATGATTGACACAACCCCTCTGCCTCTTCCCTACCTATTGGTACAGGTGAAGTAAACGGAAAGCAATCACAGTTTAACGACTTTTTTATGACAAAACCATAACTTGGCCGTTTAGTTTAATGGCGACTTTAAAAAGCGCCGCTCAGATTAGGTGCGAAACAATTATTATTTTCGTATTATTTCTTAATGAGTTAATGTATGGCTTTTCTTCATTCGAGCGTTCAATTTGCTGTAAATCAAAGCGTCGAGTTTTCGTCCAATCGTCAAGTGTTTCATGGAGATTTTAATGAAAGAATTCCGTAATAATGACTTTTGGTTCAATGAACTGGGATTCAGTGATAGATTTCGATGTTGGAATAGATTGCTGTCTATTCCAGATAGAGATATTAGAGCTGCACTTCTATGAATTTTCTGTGGAGTCAGAGAGAATGAGATTGAATATCTATAATAAGAATGAGTAGGGTTGTGTTTGTTCGCATCGAAACATGTTAACTTGTGGATTGCATACAGGAAAAACGGGAATGATTTATAGTTTGTGTAAAATAAGTTGAGACTTGGCCCTCCATCCGAAGAAATTACAGGGTTGCCAAATCGTGTGAAATTTCAACCTTCTCAAATTTCCAATGAAAACGTCAGAATTGGATGTAGAATATCATCCCCTATATCCTAGTAGTAAACTAAAAAAGCTTCAGGGTTGAAGGATTAAAAGGAAATTTAACTTTTATGATAAAATTGGAAACATCGCGAAGATTTGTTTTTCTTTTTGAATATCACTCCTCTTAGAATCATAGGGCGTTGTATTGCGTAATAATTTTATATCAAATTAACGGGGAGAATGTCTGGATATCTGAATAACTGGATCATTTTTATCCGACTAACAGTTATTTTTTTATTAATGATTATGTTCGTCAATGTCGAGACATTTCGAGCCGAAAAATGAAATTTTTGACATGCTAGAAACTTTTTTGTTAATTTAATATGAAATTATTACGCATTGAGGAAGGTTCATGAACAAGATTTGAGTTCTGTCACTTTATTAGGTTAGCACCAAGTTTAAGAACTTATTTATACTATAATAAAGGAAAGAAATGGCTCATACGGGATTGGAAGATTATGTTTTGACGCATCATCACGTCTAAACTACTGGACTTATTAACTTGAAATTTTGCATATCGATTCTTAATTAACTGAGGATGGTTCTAGGCTTATTTCAAACTCTTCAAGATTCCACTCGGTCAAGTTTTCAGTTTGTCAAGTTTTAAAATAGACCCTCACGGAGCACGGGTAACCTGCTAGTCTATAATATAATAAAGGAGAGAATTGGCTTATATAAGTACAAGAAATTCACGAATGACCAATCATCACGTCTGAAAAAATGTATTAAGAATCTATCGTGTTACTTTCGATTGCAATGTTAATGTTTCCAGATTTTATTGTTTCTATATAAGTATGAGTTGTAACTGTCATATTATTTATAAGTTTTCAAATATTATATTTTAACAATTTTAAAAATTTATCTAGTCTTACTTTGTAAATGAATGTTAAAATTTGAATGTATGTGACTATTGTCTATGCTTACCATTGTTTAGCCATGACAAGTAATAAATTGAATTAAATTGAAACCACACTGAACTGATAAACTTGAAATTTTGCATATTGATTCTTAATTTACCGAGGATGTTTATGGGCCTATGTTGAATTTTTCAAGATTTCAGTGAGTCAAGTTCTCAGTTTGTCAAGTTTTCAATGAGACCCTTCTTAATCAAATACTACCATTATACTGCGAACTTAATTATAGCAACGAATAAACGCAAGGCGATAAATGCAAAATTAAGATAGCAATAGATGAACAACAGAGAGAAAGAAAATAAGATAAGCAGATAATAAGAGAGCGGATAAAATGAAGTAATTCGGTCAAACAGTCTGCACCCATGATTGCAAAAAAAACGGAAGTTTGCACATTCGAAAACGTCTGACGATAAAAAATCGGCGATGAATGCTGCTCCAGGGCGATTTATGTTGGTTTATAGGCGCCATGACGGCGCCACATTGAACCCGGTCGCTATATCTATATTCATTCGATCCCACCCTATACTTATCCACTATCATCAAAATAAATATACTTATATACATCTATATCATTCTCAATCTAAATATCAATCTCAATCTCCTCGTATTCCAGTGGTTTATATTATACGTGTTTAATCCCATAATTTTCCATTGGTATTTCAGTGGATATATCTATGTTCAAACGTATTCCACTCTATAGTGAGGTTCACGTTATAATGGCAGTGGAGAAAGATGGGAGAACAACGTTGCCGATCCTCTGTCTTGTTAATGCCTTCTATAGACGGTAGCTGATACAGTTTTATTTATGTAATATTAACTGTTCATTCTCGTTGAAAATAATCAATTATATTTTATTAAGCAAGAAATTATATTTTTCAATAATTACACAATGAATTTTCATAATTTAGATAAAATATTTTGTTAATTAATTATTATTTCTACATTGTTAAGAGACGATCTAGCAACAGAGAAAAGCGAGAAAGAGATACCGCTATCCACTTTGTTGAATTATAGGCAATGATAGTAATACCATTGCTAATCAAACACTGCCATTATAACGTGGACCTCACTATATATATTCATTCAATGATACAACATTTTAATATATGTAGATATTCATCAATGATATTGAATTTACGTATGTAAATCCACCTGCATTCTTGTCTATAGCTATTATATACTGGTTTACTAGAGAGTATATTTATGTTCTGTTAGTATCTATAGTTTAACCCGGTATCAAGTAGCCTATATTACAGTAACTATACCAGGTTATATACAGTAGTTTCTGTAGCCTATACCGGTTTTGATCAGAGCATGCGTAACATGAGAGATTATACTGATAAATTATGTTGAATGATAATCCAGCACTCACTGAGGATGTAATGTGAAGCTTCTGGATCCTCAACTCAACCGAAAACTGTTCTATATATTCATTTCATGAATAGAATCCCAAAAGCTGAACGAAATAAAATTTACCTCATGGTAGAAAAGATATTAGTAGACCTCTGAAAATATGGTACGTGTACAAGTTATATCCTTTGGAACAGGAACAGGTGTGTACGCCTAATCCTGCAAAGAAGAAGAAGATAAGGAGGAAGAAGAAGAGGATGAGGGAGAAGAAGAAGAGGAGGAGGAAGAAGAATAAGAAGAAGAAGGAGAAGAAGAAGAAGAAGAAGAAGAAGAAGAAGAAGAAGAAGATAAGGAGGGAGAAGAAGAGGATGAGGAAAAGAAGAAGAGGAGGAGGAAGAAGAAGAAGAAGTGGAGGAGGAATAACAGGGAGAAACAAGGAGGAGGAGGAGGAGGAGGAGGAGGAGGAGGAGGAGGAGGAGGAGGAGAGAAGAAGAAGAAGAAGAAGAAGAAGAAGAAGAAGAAGAAGAAGAAGAAGAGAAGAGAAGAGAAGAAGAAGAAGAAGAAGAAGAAGAAGAAGAAGAAGGAGAAGAAGAAGAAGAAGAAGAAGAAGAAGAAGAAGAAGAAGAAGAAGAAGAAGAAGAGGAAGAAGAAGAAGAAGAAGAAGAAGAAGAAGAAGAGGAGGAGGAAGAAGAAGAAGAAGAGGAAGAAGAAGAAGAAGAAGAAGAAGAAGAGGAAGAAGAAGAAAAGGAGAAAGAGGAGGATTAAGAAGAAGAAGAATGTGGCGAAAAAGAAGAAGACGAAGTAGAATAAGATGAAGAAGAGGAAGTTTTTACCATAGGTATTTTGGTACTTTTATTACCATAGGTAAGGAAAGTAATGCTTTCCAAAAAAAATTAAGTTACCCCAATTTCATGTTTTCTATACGTTTCAAGGTCCCCTGAGTCCAAAAACATAATTTTGGGTGTTGGTCTGTGTGTGTGTGTGTGTGTGTGTGTGTGTGTGTGTGTGTGTGTGTGTGTGTCTGTGAAAACGATAACTCCATTCCTAATTAACCGATTGACTTGAAATTTTAAACTAAAGGTCCTCATACCATGAGGATCCGACAATAATTCAATAAAATTCAATTCAAAATGGCGGATAATGGCTAAAAAACCATGTTTCCCACAGTTTTCTCGTAAACGATTTTCTTCAAATTTATACCCTAGTTAGCTATTTATAAGCCCTATCAACTGAGATGAGTCTCATTTCTGGGGAAATTGCAGGAGCTCCGTAATATTCTTGAGAAAAATGAATTTTGTTAAATTTCTATCACGGGTTTCTCAAAAATGACTTGACCGTTTTTTTTCAAATTCATACCCTGTATAGTGGTTATTTATCAGCTCTATCACTGGCATGAGTCTCCTCCCTGGGAAACCAACAGGGGGTCCAACCCATTCTTGAGAAATTGACTTTGTAACCAACCTCCTTCTATGGTAGGTAGGTAGAGCAGTTTATTCAAAAGAACTCATAGTCGATATTTTATTTGTAGAAAATCTGTTTAGACATCTTTTAAAAAAACATCAAATTTCACAATTTTTAAACAAAGTAAAATGTACTCTGAAAACAATAACAATAGTATAATCGTAGTTTTAAATATTTAGCCGCCAATCGGCATTATGTTATTCCCCTAAATTATTCTCGTTTAAGAATGAGGCTTATAGATCAATGAGCAAGGAGAGTTGTGTGAGTGTACCACACCAGATTTTTCATAATATATACAGTATATCAGCTTCTTCAATTCTGTCCCTACTATGCTTTGGTTTCTCTCTTCATACCAGAGAATATAAAATGTATACAGTAGGCCTATATAGTACTTTCTATGCTCTCTTCTTCATATATCAGGCTCTCCAATGTTGCACATAAAATAAAAAAAATAGTATCATATTGGTTGACCCAGTTTTTTTTATCTCAGAAGCTATTCAATTTCAGGATTTGCAACAGGATGAATAATAATATTGGACATGGAAATTGGGTACTTTGTTGACCGTTTTAGTTGGAAGGAAGGAATAAGCTTCAAATTTCTCAGTTTTTTAATGTTGTGCAATGAAAGCCTGCATTGAAAACAGAGTATAGAATAAAATTTTACATTGTTACATTTATAAATGTAGACTTTTGAAAGTTGAATAATTCGGACGCAAATTTACTTCCGTGGTCATTTTCGGCTAACAACTATCTATGATGCCCTAATTTTCTCGTTAAGACTAGTATTATAATGAGAAACGCAATGATAATAAGTCGAAATCACAGGCAAACACCTCAAAAACAAGATTACCTAAAACTTTTCCAGGGTTTTGTTATTCCGCTTCATATAACCGTTCAAGATATTTTACCGTTTTTTGCAAGGAAATATTCGGAAACCTCCCTCTACAATTTCCGATGATGTATGAAGTTTTCCTCTAAAACGCATATTTTTTTGGTTATAATATTTCAAAACACAACAATTTTTTCCCATTTTCCAAAATTCCTCTACTATAAAAATTTTTGTGCAAGAGATACAGGTATAGATAATGAATCTATGAAATTTGATCGTTTTTCAGCTATAATATGTCAATTAGTGTGACCTTCTGCCCCCCTCCAAATAAAGCCTTGCATGATTTCTGGAGCATTTTTCCGTACGCATGAGATAACAAGCTAGAACTATAAAATTGTATATTCAATATTCAATCACTACTTCATGATAAATACTTGCTTCTGAATAAGGAAACTCTGAAGAAAATGCTGGTATTAAGGTAATATTTCAAATAATTTTCTCATCAACTTCTTGTATTCTTGACTCCAAACTAATCCTGAATCCCATCAATGGATAGTTCTCTAACATCGTGATATAATATCTGTAGACAACTACAAAATAATATTATTCATCGAGAGATGCGTTACGTTTCCAACACATCAAGTTTGAATAAAGTTATGGAATGTTGTAATTTGTAATTATTCCTAATAAACATTGACTGAAGCGTACACTGGTAACCTACTGCTGCAAGATTTGCAAGGGTCTCTCTATTTAGCAATAATCGCATGCTTCTCTAGATTCTAGTGACCTTACAGAGTGAATGTGTATAAGGTAGCAGCTCCAACAAGAAACACCATCTTTGAAGTTGTAGACAAGTAGATACAATCAACTATAATTAATTCTCTCTCTATATCATGCTAACATTCTGGCTTACAAATTATGGTGTGATAATAACACAGTGATCCCTGTAATTACTCTCCCACAAATTAGGCATGCTTCATCGAAATTCGTTGGCTATGATTATTGCAAAAGTAATTATTTTCATATTTATATGAGAAACAAGTGACATTTCAACTGCTACCCGTCATAAAATACGAGAATGTCATTGTTGATTAGATATGTTGCTGTAGATTTTATCGAAGTTCATGAATTTAATTTTTTAGGAAATATCGTAAATGAACAGTAATCAGAACGTTCATCGTTGCATGATAAATGTGACCCAGGCTTGATTGAGCATGTTCTCTTCCAGGAAACAATAAAAAAAGCTGAAAAATGAATATGTATTATGAGTTTGAAATAATTGTCATTATTATTCATACATCTATTTAATATTGAAGTCTCGTTATCAAGACCTCCTTTCTCTACAAAAACTCTTGAATTTCGAGATATTACTCATAATATGATAATACAAAGGCACGTTATCTGTATGTATTTCCAAATAAAAACTGTTTTTCTATTGTTAAACATAATTATTGTCATGCCTTTACAAGAACTCATGAATTCCCCGATGACGATATTATTAGTATCTGAATAAAGTATCTCACATATGGACATATAGCTTACCCCTGATATTCATTGATATGCCTTTTTAAGAACTCATGAGTTTTCTGATGACGATATATTATCAGTATGTAAACAAAAGTCACGTGGTGTGTTTGTATTTTCCAAATAAAAACAGTTTTCGTATTGTTGAATAATACACATCAAACAAGTGTCTATGATTGTCAAAATCTCTCGTATCCAAAATCAAAACACACCTGCAAATCTGCGTTATTAAAATGTATATACAATAACGCTAAATATCTGTAACTTATCGAACTTCACCTGAAACCACAAAGCTGTTATAGTGAGGCCCACGTTATAATGGCAGTGGTGTTCAGCAATGGTATTATTATCCTTGTCCAGGGGTGCCCATCAAATTTGGTATCCATTTATGTACTTAAAAACTGTAAATTGAAAAATCCCCCCCCCCATTTTCCTTAGTTTTTTCCAAAAATCCTCCCCAAAATTCAGCCTCATGTCGCAACTTGCGACATCAAAAGATGCTGTGGACACCCCTGTCCTTGTCTATCATTCAACATAGAGGATAGCGCTATCTCTTTCTCGCTTTGCTCTGTTGCCAAATCGCTCTCAACAATGTAGAATTATCAATTAATTAAGAAAATATTTTAATCTTAATTATGAAAATTTGCTATGAAATTATTTAAAAATATAATTTCTTGCTTAATAAAATATAATTGATTATTTTGAACGAGAATGAACATTTTCAATATTACATCAATATACCTGTATCAGCTACCGTCTATAGAAGGCATTGACAAGACAGAGGATCGGCAACGTTGTCCTTCTCCACTGCCATTATAACGTGGACCTCGTCACTATAGGTACGGTTCCTTGAATGTACGTACAATAACGCTCAATGTCTGTGACGTATCTAACTTCTACTTGAAACAACAATGCCATCATAGAATAACGCTTAATGTCTGTATTCTGTGTATTGTAAATAATTTATGTATTGTCTGAAACTCCTGTGTTACAATGATTTGTGTATCTTCACTCATTGCAAGTTCTGCTTCCCTGTAGCTGGTTATCTATATGTTTATAGCATGCCAGTCACGAATTGAGTTATCATAAAATAGATTGTAGTTGTGCTGGAACTTTATATTATGTGGAGAACCTCTTTTACTGGAAAGTCGTAACATTTTACAGCAGCTTCCAACATGAACAACTCTATCGATTCGAGATACTGTGTTGATATCAACACAACCATCTGACTCTGCAATTCCTATTTTTGAGATATTTGTCTACAGCATAGATTGAAATTGTATGAGAAAATACCTTATTACATTGGTGCTAAGTTATACAATAAATTGACTGCCGAGTTGAAATTTAAGTCAATAAGCATTTTCAAAAGTAGTTTATACAGCTTTCTTGCTGCAAAGGCCTATAGAGTCTTAGATTTCTGTGATAGCTAGTAGACTTTGACACTTACAAGTTGTATATTAGCACTTACAAATAAAATTATTGTATAAATACAAGTAGTATAAGCGCATTGCATTGATTATATCGGTATAAATTTCTCCAATTTTCCATATTTCATTGTTGTATGGTTTCTTTCTGTAGCTTATTTCAAATTACCGTAATCTCTATGACGATGTTCAACTGTTTATTGTATTACTGTGTTGAATAAATTGATATCTTATCTTCTTATCTTGTCGATTCAATTCGAGGTATTGATCTTTCGTGGATTCAAGATATTGAAATTACCGAGACTATAATTGTAACCATTGTATTGATTTTTATAGTCACTGTGATTGGTATTGGACTTTGCAATCCCTATTATCGAGATATTTTGTCGATTCGAATCGAGATATTTGTCTATTTGCTGATTCATGATATCGATATTAGAGAGACTATATTGTAATAACTGTATTAATTATAGTCACTGTGATTGATATTGGACTCTGCAATCCCCCTATTGTCGAGATATTTTGTCGATTAGTTAAAAAATTAAGGGTCTATGATACCCGACGAGGACATTCCGCACCAAACTGTTACCTTAGATGAATGGAGAGGTTTTTGATATAATTATTGTTGCGGGTTCTGGTCACTCCAATACCTAAAGTTTTCAGCCTAAGAATTCCTAAGCCTATGCTTCGTGATGTTATGAACAGCTTCGCAAATCGCCTGCGCTAATGCCGTACTCGGGAAGGCCGCCATCTTGCTGATGTTATTTTCAAACAGTGTTTATTTTCAATGTTTCTTAAATGATTTTTAATGTAGAAAAATATTTTATGAATATAATTTTGATATCTACGTCCGTTTATTTTTTACACCTATTTCAAAAATGCGGGATTGACTGCCGCACCCTGTTTGTATTATCAATAAATTATTTATTTGAATCTACAAGCTTGTGACTTTTCACTATTTCCAGTCCAAAAATTAACCATAAAGATCACAATGTTCAACTGATGGGCTCCCAGTCCCCCCTGAGTTTTCTCTCACTGCACCTGGGACTTGAACTGCAGAGAAAATTATTAAGTTGAGTATTGTTTATCATTCTAATTTCTTTCCAGTTGGAAAGAAATATATAGCGATGAATATTTCAATTATTTGATGCCTTCTCACTTGTATTACCAAATCTTCTATCTGATACAGTTTTGTTTAGACGGAGTCACAGTCTGAAAAGTTTAGTAAAATATTACTTTCATGAACTAAAATTTTACATTCAGATCTATTGTAAATCGGGCATCTTTTTTTGGGACACTTTTTTATTTGATGGAATAGCGAAGTTTGGACAATAATGTCCACTCTATCACTCAACAACGTGGTGAGAAAGTTGAACTTATTGCTATATAGTCTGTCAGTGGTTGCTTGTGATTACTGTGGTGCGTTTTTTGAATGCTTCACACATGTAGGGTGAATCTTGTACTGAGTCAATGGTGTAGAGGCTATAAATTTTGCAATGCGTGTGTGGACGCTGAGTGAACACCAGACTGATTGATTCACTACAAGATTCATACAATTGTCGGAATCGCGGGAGGCCTAAACGCTCGCTCACCCTTGATTCTTCTAATGACAGATTGTATAATGATGAAATTTTATGAGTAGTGTAGCGGACGCTAAACACTGAATACGGATACCTTAAAATTATTACCTGTGAAGAATGAGCATACAAAATCATACAGGTTGAGCAAAAATCCCGATGTAGATAATTTACGGGACTGCGTCTCTAATAAGTTCTGAAGAATTAAAATACGGTATTTGGACCAAATATCGTTCAGAATATACTTCGAGAACAGAGTCTTGTCGGGTTTTAAGCTCTATTGTAGGAATTTATATGATCTATGGCTGCATCTGCTGTACAATTGATGTGTTCGCTCCAAAGTCGAGGTAGGTAACAGATAAAAGCTGATGTATGAGCAGGTAAGGACAAAGAATAAATATCTCGATCTGACCCCACTCGCTACATCCACTTAGACCTGTTCCAATATCCAGCTTAATTCAATTATTCAATGATCGTATTCGATCGGTTCTTGATGATATAGAACGTATCAGACACAATAATTGACAGGCTTAAGAAATAATCGAACTCAGAAAGCGAATTAACAAACTGAAATATATTATAATAAAATATGTAATCATACAGTGCAGGTTCAGAATTTGATTTACAGGTTGATAATAATTTAGCATTAACAGAATAGTTAAAAATTTTCTTGTGCTTGCATGATACCATGCGTGATTCAACAGAATTTTACAATTGATAAAATTGAACAGTTTTGAAAAAATAGTGAAAAATGAATTATAAAATATTTTAAAAATGCTCGGGGTCGTGGTTCAGGCAGCGGAGGATAGTTAATCAACTACAAGTTCGTATGAATTAAATATTGAATAAATTTTAGGCTCTTAATAACTAAAAGCGCTTGTCGGCGTGGCCAATAATTTAACGAAGAAAAAATTTATGTTTCTGCACTGAAATATTTTCGAAGCGTAGATTGGGGCCCCTTTTAAAACTTATAACTCACGTGAATTTCCTTGGCGGTCGTGGTTTTCTTCTTTAGATCAAAAATCGTTTGATCGGCGGCGATCCAGGCTTCGATTTCAGCACGTGGGGAATTTTAATTTAATATTTCCTTCACCAAATTAATTATGGGATACTTTACTTTAAACTTTTAAATTTATCGATTGATGAAAACAGAAATTTACAAATAACAAATAAATTGGCCTAAAATATCGGCTCACAAATATAACATTTAAAATCGAACAAGAATTTTCACAAATAGGTCTTGGTAACTATAAAAAGAGATCTGCACGGTGAGGATTTCAAAAGGGAAGTGCTGTCTTTTCTCTCAGCTTCTTGGCTAGACCTTTCTTCTCAGATTCTCGATGTAATAATTTGCATAAAAATTTGCCATTGGTAGAACGCTTGTGACGTAGACGTGACGTCAATGGCAAGCAGTAGAATACAATTCTTTAATTACAATAATAATTTATTTATGTAATTCTTAAAACTGCTTAATCTTATAGGCATAGTTCCTCTCATACAATGTACATGTGCTAGTGTAAATGATAAGGCAGGGTTGGTGTCTGATAATAGATTAACATGTGTTGCTTTCAAACGATCACCTTCTTGGTGCTATTTCTATGCACTGGATTGGCTTAGACCTGCCAAAGAGATTTAATTACCATGTGGTTCAGTTGAATTAAATCATTAATAAATTAATATTCTTATACAATTTTTATTAGGTTTGAGATTATTATAATTAATTTCTGCCATTTTATCAATAATATAATTTCATGCTATGACCTATTAGTTACAATAAGACCTGACATAAAATATAATTTCTTAAATAATAAATAATTTCAACGATAACACATACATTTTTTTTTTATTTGAAATTCTTGATCCTTTATGGATAGTTTTAATTTTTAGAGATGGTATATATCTTACGTGAAGCCAGCGTGACATTTGACAATACTTTGAATCAGTCAGCTGCGTTCGAACTGTTTTAAAAACATCTGATCGATAGTAAACAAAGTGTAACCTCAAAATCAGTGAGCAATTCATAAACAATTTGTGCTTTCTTTGCAAAATAATTATAATTTTATTGAATAATTTTCCTAGAAAATATCGGTACAGAACGGTACTCTTATCTAATATACAGTTACTGATAAGTAAGCTTATCGCTCGGTCGCTAACTATTCCTTTAGCAAATTCTTTCATTTTAAAAGGTAATCACAATTTTCTCTCTTTTCATGGGGTCTATTGAAAGATTCATCACATTACATACAAGAGTTTATTTCGCCAAAATTACATAGTTACAAAACATGGATGATACATACAAAATGCATAATAAAAATGTAAATTATAATAGATCTAAATGATTTGGCACAGCCAGCAAAGTTAAACTTGTCCGCTAGCTGTGAGTTCATAAAGCAAACAGTACGAAGTAGCCTATAGCAATACTGAAAAATGAAAAAAAATATATACCTATATAATAAATATTATAGTAATGCTTCTTATAAATAATACAATGATAAGAATTATAATAATAATAATAATAATACAATGATTGGTTCTCTCTTTCTTGAATCCTATTGGCTGTTATTGCTATGACGACAAAACTGCTACTCTCTGATAGGTCGTCGAGATGGCAACTAATGGAAGTTGAGTAAGAGATATCCAACCAATAACAAGCCAATAACAATGTCATCGATATGGCGATGACAGCCAATTGAGCCAATGGGAGTTGAGAGTTGAGTAAATATGATACGTTCTATGTTAAACATGAACAGCTGATTATAGATGAACTGAAATTTAGTAGAAATGAATGTAACCCGTTTCGCTACTGTTACGACTAAATAATGTAAAATATAGGAATTCAAATTTATTAAAATAATGTTAATTCAATTTAATGGGGTATTGAATGAGAAAAAGATGAGAATCGGGTCAATCATCAGCTTACAAATCAGATAGTAGCAATGTTTTCTATCATTATTTGTGGTGCCGGATTCCAAGTTCTGTTTTCAGAAAACAGTCCAAAACATCACTAGCTTGAATTCAACATTAATTTTCTTCCAGTTTTCGTAAAATTGGGTCACAAAAGTTCAAATTGAGGTTGATTCTTTATTGAGGTTGAAGAGGTAATTGAATTAAGAAGTGCTCCCAATTCAGTGGAGGGTTAAATAGGCTATTTGAGCTCTTTCTTCCTTTTACACTCCCCTCTTCTTCCAATAATTTCCCCTCTCTCACTTCCAGACAGAAGATGAAAGTAAACCAGGAACTTTTGTGGAGCTCGCATGCTGATTTACTCTCAACTTTTTATAGGCACATTAAATTCCGACCATCTTTCAGTTTAGACCATTGTTTAAAAAGGATGCTCTCACAATAAAATATATCCTACATCTCAATAAAAAGGAACCAAAACATCTAATAGCCCATTCAAACATCTGATAACCTTATTAATTTAATGCTCTGTTAATGTCAGCTTGATAAATGGTTGGTTGTTGTTTTAAAAGATAAAAGATGTTCAAACGGTGAAATGCGATAATTTTATTTCCATGGTGTAGGTATTTGTAGCAGGTCACGATAAAACCTAAATCTCATTTCGGTTGGAAATTTGGGACACTTTCCTTTAACATGTATGATGAACTTTGAAATTTTACTTTTTTCATGAAAAGTTTGTTCTCGATAAAGGTCTATTGGGAGATACTTCAGCAAAGAAGGATCATTCCAATGTTTCAAGAACACTAAAAATCGAATTGACTCCATAAACAAGCAGTAGAAAATGGAATAATTCAGTGTTTATTCTAGATAATTTCAAAGTTTTACTTTCAAAATGAGTTATTCGAGACCAACATTTATATAATACATAATAATAAAGAATTGACTACGGTAATAAACGTGCGGGATAGGATTCGAATTCTCGAATGACGCATCATCACGTCTGAACTACATGACTGATCAACTTGAAGTTTTCATATTGATTCTTGATTTAATGGAGATGGTTATAGACGTATTTTAGATATTCATCAAGATTTCAGTAAGTTTTTAATTAGACCCTCGAGCACGGTTTAGCTGCCAATTGGAAAAACAATCATTTGAGAAGAGCAAATATGAAATTCATGAATGATTGCTTGCAATAAAGTATTATATTTGTTTACCATTCTCTATTTCATGATTTTCTCCATTTTCAATGCTCCAAACTTCTATTCAATACATTTTTCAGTAAAGTACAGTGAGATCAAAACTTAACAACTTCATATCAATGATATCAATCTGGAAGCAGATATCTATTAAAAAATATCTCGAAGCTGACTTGGAACATTATAAAATGAAGTACTCCAGACCAAATAAACTTTAATCAATAAATTAATCATGTTGTATTTTTGAATTCCAATCTATAATATCATATTCTTGGGTGAGATTTATTCAGAGAAATATCTCAAGGCTTGATTAAATATGCTGCTTAAGTGGTCAGAAGAAACCAATACAGGATATATTGGAAGATATCCAAACCTTATCTAAATTTGGGAGAGGAATAGCACAAGGTTAACTTATTTTCCCTCTCCCAATCATTTTGATGATGCACTTATTGTATGAATCAATAAAGAATAAAGAATATAGAAGAGTCCAATTTTAGGAAAGTATGGGGCTTTGGGGGGATCAGTTGTGTGATCTATCTCTATTTTATGGTTATTAGAAGCACACAATATTATAGAAATGATTATTGGAGCCATTATATTGAAATTGAATAAGCTGAGCATGTTTAATTAAGAGAACGAAGAAATCCTGAATGACCTATATTGGCAAGCACAGCTGCTTCTGGTTAACCGTTAATACATTCACTAAATATATACATACTCACTGTATATGTTAAATGGAAGTCGCACACTGTATTATTATTATTAATGTTGGGGGATCCAAATTATTATTTATCGTTTATTATTAGGGAGGTTGAGACAGGAAGGTCACTTCTACTTCTCTCTTCAATATTGTAGCTCTCTCCTATTCTTCTTCTTCTTTGTTATTCCTCATCCTAATTTCGATTTATCGTTTTTTTTCTTCTCACGTTTCTTCTACTCTCGATTATTTCCAGATTCTCTTTTATTCGCTTTCCATATGGGTACTCTGTTCCAATTTTTTTTTATTAACTTGTTATTTTTTGTCTTTTTCGAAGTTATTCTTTCCTTTTTTAGATTGTTTCCTTTGCGCTGTCTACGTTCTATGCCTCTTTTCTTATCGCGTTCTCTTTTGCTATTTTCTTATTTCCTTCTATGCCTCTATTCTTATTCAGTCCCACTCAATTCATCTTTTCCATTCTCCTCGTTTCCTTAATTTCCTTTTTCATATAACGCTCCTTCAGCTCTCCTTCTCCCATAGCGTTTCAATTTATCATACCAACTTCTGATTCTCTATCATTTTGGTAATATTAATATTATCATTCTTGTATCATCTTCATATGGTGAGGTCCTCGTTATAATTGTATTTGATTAACATTGGTGTTGCTATCCTTGTCTATCAATCGACAAAGCAGATATCCTTTTTCAGCTCTGCAACGTTGTCAGATAGTTTTTCAACAATGAAGAAATATCATCAATCAACAGAATAAATAATCTCAATTTTGAAATCTATTGAGAAAATATATTTTCTTTGTGGATAGAATGAAATTCAGTATTCCCAACAAGAATGAAAAGTTAATATTGAATCTGATTTACCGGTATCAGCTATCCTCTATAGAAGGCAGAGAATCGACAACGCTGATTCATTATCTTTCTGCACTGCCATTATAACGTGGACCTCACTTTGGAGCCTTGTAAGAAGATCAAATATTTGTTAAAAGATAACCATCATCAAACAACATCCAATCGACAGATGGAAATCATTAGAAATTGCATCTATTCAAATGCTTATTAATTAAGAATTGTCTTAAACGAAATCCCAATTAAATGCTGTAAATCACTTTGGGATGATTTCAGCATTAATTGGATATTCGTTTGGGAATAATTATTATCTACAATGATCTTTAACAAATTTCTCATCAATAAATAGGCCTAATGATTGTTTTTTCCATGAGACGATCAAATATACCGTGTATAATACTTTGACCCTAATTTTTCTCATTTTTGTAAATTTCTTGCTCTTATCCATCCAACTAAATCTATACAAGCAATTCAAATACTCCTCATAGTACTCCTTAAATACTCCTCATAGTATTCCTCAAATACTCCTCATAATACTCCTCAAATACTCCTCATAGTAGTCCTCAAATACTCCTCATAGTACTCCTCAAATACTTCTCATAGTAGTCCTCAAATACTCCTCATAGTCCTTAAATACTCCTCATAGTACTCAAATAATCCTCATAGTACTCCTAAAATACTCCTCATAGTACTCCTCAAATACTCCTCATAGTACTCCTCGAATACTTCTCATAGAACTTCTCAAATATTCCTCATAGTACTCCTCAAATACTCCCAAGTTCTCATCTCAAATACTCCTTTTAATTCTCTTCACTGTTATGAGGGTCAAGTGTAAGAGAGGGCCGACTGCACCCTAACTTCGCCCTCCCAGGTATAAAATAAAGGCAGTCATCCTATTCTATTCTATTCACTGTTCTTCCTTTATCTCATTGTTTCCCGCGAATTTGCTTTTATGAACAAGTTGAAACTGAGCTAAAGAGATTGAAGAATTAACAGATGAAGAGATTAAAAGAGTCTAAAAAAGAATGCGGTGTGGAGGAGAGAAAGAAATAAAACAAGAAGAAATGAAGAATGAGAAGTTATGAAGAGATCGAAAGGAGAAGGCGCTGAGAAGAAGAGGAGAGAAAAGGAGAAGAAAGGGAGGAAGAAGGAGAATAATCAATAATAATAAGCATTAAAAGAGAATGCAGTGTGAAGAAGCGGAAAGATAACAAGAAGAAAGGAAGCTTGAGAAGTTATGAAGAGATAAAAAGAGTCGAAAGAAGATGACAGGAAGAAGAAGAGGAGAGAAAAGGTGAAGAAAGGGAGAAAAAGGAGACAATTGAGAAGAGAACAAGAGTCGAAAGAAGAAGGCAGGAAGAAGAGGAGAAGAGAAAAGAAGAAAAGAAGGATGAAGGAGAACAATCAATAAAATAATCGGAGGAAGATGGCAGGGAGAAGAAGAGGAGAGAAAAGAGAAGAAAGGGAGAAAGAAGGAGAACAATCAATAATAATTAGTATTAAGTAGGCAGGCGAGTTTGAATCGAGTTCTTCCATTATTATGATTATGTCGTGAGCAGTTAGCTGCCAGAGTCGGTTGCTATAATAATGAAGACTTCCAATCCGAGAGCAGATTGGAACATTTTCAAAGGTCGACCTCACCACTTAATGGCGTCTCAGGTCTTATTCATGGTTAAGGTTAAGGAAGGTATTTGTGGGCTACCAAGTCTTGAGCAAAAACGAGGAAAGAACTACGTTATTTGGGAAAAATGAGAACAGAGTTATTTGTGAAAAAAGTTGAGGCAAATGAAATGTTATTTGTGGAAAAAGAGAACAAAATTCTTTGCAATAAAGTGGGGGAAATGAAAGGCCAAAAATTAAATGGAACACCATATTATTGAACTCTTTACCATAAAAATTGGAATCTAAATTTCTTATTTTCATGTAAAAACGAGTAGCCCTTATCAAGAATGAAAGGAAGAAGAAAATATGATTTTGAATTTTTTAGAATTGGATGAATGTTGAAGAAGAAGAAGAAGAAGAAAGAAATGGAGGATGATGAGGAGGAGGAGGAGGAAGAAAATGAAGGTATTTGTGGGCTCCCGAATCTTGAGCAAGAACGAGGAAAGAACGTAGTTTTTCTGTGAGAATGAGAACAAAGTTATTTGTAGAATAGTAGAGGAAAATCAGAGACCAAAACAGAATTGGAGCATATATTATTGAACTCATCAACATAAAAATTAAACTTTCCAATTTTCATTCAAATACGAGTAGCCTGTATCAAGAATGTTAGGACGAAGAAGAAAAAATATTATGGTGTTTTTTTGGAATTGAGTGAATATTGAAGAAGAAGAAGAAGAAGAAAAAGGAGAAGAATAGGAAGAAGTAGTGAGCTCTCTCTACTCTGATAGTGAGATTGACAGTGGAAAAGATAGGACGGCATAGTTGCAATAGGCTACAAACGATTTGTCTAAGCTGCAGAGTCAGAAAAGGATGAAGTTATCTGCTTTGTCTAATAACAGACAAGGATATCAAATGATAAAAAACTAATTTAAATCAGGTACTGACCTTAAAAAATGAATCTCACTATAAAACTATTATAGAACTATATGTGATTAGCTGGTAACCCATGCTCCGCAAGGATCTAATTAAAAACTTGATCAACTGAAATCTTGAATAATATAAAATAGGCCTATCGCTATCCTTTAAATTAAGAATCTATATGCAAAATTTCACGTTGATCAGTTGAGTAGTTCAGACGTGATGATGCGTCATTCGTAAATTTCCTATCCCCTACGTGTATGAGCCAGTTCTTTCCTTTATTATATTACTAGACTTCAGGCTTGCTTCGCTCGCCTGCATTTTCCATTTGAGCATGATTCATTCCATCAGAAAGTTAAAGTACTTCCTTGCTCGATGAGAAAACGGTGAGAAAACGCAGAAAAGCTGAGAAAAACGTTGGAAAAACGCTGATTTTGGGCGTATCTTTGATGAAATATCAAAGCCACCTCATCACAAAATGTTTAGACCCTAGCTAAACCTCTGTATTAAATTTGAACATTTTCTGTCTTATTACTTGAAAGAACTGAGAAAACGCAAAAAACCGCTAGTTTTGTGCGTATCTTTGGCTTTATTTCATATTCCTTCTAACACAACATTATTACACCTCAGCTTAGCTTCTGTACTAAATTTGAACAATTTCTGTTCATTTGTTCTCGATAAAGCTGATAAAACGCTGGAAAAACGCAGATTTTGGTCGTATCTTTGGAAATTTTTCCAAATCCGTTCTTAGTGCGCCTCTAAAGGGCCAACAGAACATATCTACCAAATTCGAACGTTTTTGGTCCGGTAGATTTTTAGTTCTGCGAGTGAGTGAGTGAATGAGTCAGTCAGTCAGTGAGTGAGTGCCATTTCGCTTTTATATATAGATAGATGAGAGTGAAATAATCTCCAATATATTGAGGCTCTCTATTAAAACTGTTTTTGTAAAAATAAATCTGATTAATTAGAAAGTCCTTCAAACAAGGATGTATGAATAATTGAAACAATATCGTAATGGAAAACAAAAGTGAATTAATTAGAAAGTACCTGAAATAGAGAAATATGAATAATTAGAATGATCTGTCAAGTTGATTCATCAACATAAGTTTCACTCTCCCATCAATACAAACCAAGTCACTATGAACAAACATTCTTACATGACATTCTAATAATTTGGACATCAAGCTTAATTTAATTATACAGAGTTCAAGTAACCAAGCATACAAAACGGAATCAATTTGTATGTTAGTCAATCTTCTTATATACGGATTAGGGATTATCCAGACAGCATAGCATCGTTTTTCTATTACAAATTACTAGCTCTTATCATAAAATGCTATTAGTTTCCAGACGTCTTGTAGCGGGTTTGGAGAGAGTAATAAGATTTTGGAAATGTTTAATCATTTTTTTTTTTTTCATAGTAGTTTTGTGAGATGTTGTAGATTGCCTACGGCTTCTTCATTAGCTTCAGTCGGGTAATTTTTCTATTTATCAAGACTGCATTTCGAGTTTATAGGTCTGAAGAAAGTAGAGAAGCATGCAAGATGACTGAAGGTCTCCACTCATGTCAGTTATAGAATTTGGTTCTCTGTGTCTGACGCTATATAATGATAATCGTACATAAAAGTACTAGTACATATAAAAGGTATAATGATAATCGTAAATAAAAGTAAAGTACATAAAATTTGGAGTTCCAATTCAACTCAATTAAACTGTGAACAGTAGACCTCACGCAGTTTTCTCATCCACAAGTATCTGGTGTCCACCTGTTCACCGGCTTCTCCAGACATCTGTGTAATGCATGCAATGAATAATCCACTTGTCAGCTGATTGATTATGAATCATTCTATAGTTGATTGATCCTATCTTCAAAGTAGATGATTAAGTGATATCGGAGAGGAGGAATTTCTTCTCCTTTCATATTATCCTTAAAATGCAAAATTTCAAAAAGCCTTGTGTATACATCGACGCGTAGTTAAAAAAGGAATATTCCTGTCAAATATCATAAAATGTTATCGAAGCATTGGCCGTAAATGCATTACCTACATACAGACAGACAGACGAAAGAGAATCTGAGTTAAACATAGACCTCACTGCGTTCGGTCAATATTATCATAAGAATAAGAATGAGAGAAATTCGGAACGGTTTCATTTCTAGACTAATGTTCGTAATACTGTATGTTAATTTATAAATAATTCACTCATATAAATTTGGAGTTCCAATCCAACTCAATTAAATAATTATTCTTCAACCTGAAACATCAAAAATAAATAGGGATGAAACACGAAATATAGAATAGAATGATTTCTTCATTTGTTGATATGTTTCATCATGATTTTTCTAGTCATTGTTACAGTACTTTCTCATTCCAGCATTTTCCCATTTTATCTCAATATCATGTTCTTTGTTTGATATAGCATGGAAAATAGATTCGAGAGTAATGCCATAGAGAAACGATAGCTAAAGAATATAATTATATCCTATGGTATGTTCCGAATTTCAAGCAAATTTTTTCGTTAACTCAAGCCGATTACTGTTGACTACTGTTCTTACTATTTTGGCCGGGTGAGAGTGTAAGAATGGCACAGTATGAGAGACTACCAGCGTCACAAAGCTTTACCAAATACACCTAATGGGACTATCGGCTTGAGTTAACAGTCGAATTTGGAACATAAACGTCCTGCACTATGGGATATCTTCTTTTGCTTTTTTCCCCCTATGGTATCACCATGAACGATACAGTATCACAGCACATGATACAGTATCAACAAAATATGGTACAGTATCATCTCAACTTGAAACACAACACCATACTCCACTATGACGGAATTAAACATGTTTGTCACAACAAGATGAATAATGATGAAAAATAATCTATCAACCAACCTACGCAATTCTAGGTGGCTTTCGAACCCCCATTCAACACCTCCATCATCCAACATCCAACCATAATTTATCAAGACCGGTAATAATGTTCTTCGAGTGAATACATTGTAATCGCATTAGAGCCTCCGATCACAATCAACAATTTTTCTATGTCTTTTATGGGCTAACACATAACAATGATAATGCAGCTATAGTGAGGTCCACGTTATAAAGGCAGTGGAGAAAGATAGGAGAACAAGGTTGCCGAACCTCTGTCTTGTCAATGACTCCTATAGACGGTAGCAGATACAGGTTTATTGATGTAATAGCCTAGTTCATTCTCGTTTAAATAATAAAACAATATTTTATTGAGCAATAAATTATATTTTCAATGATTCCATAATGAATTAACATAATTAGGATGCAATATTTTGTTAATTAATTATTAGTTCTACATTGTTGAAAGACGATGTGGCAACATAGCAAAGCGAGAAAGAGATAGTGCTATTCGCTTTGTTGAATGAAAGACAAGGATAGTAATACCATTGTTAGCCAAACACTGCCAATAACGTGGACCTCACTATAATACATGCACATCCATTTTTGGTTGTCTTCCATATCACGGCAAAGTGCTAATGACAGGAGAAAGTTGAGATCACAGACTAAACTGTATTTCTTAACAAGCATTGTGTTAGCATTATTCCTCTCTTATCACTGGAACAGTCAGAAT
>NC_052505.1:94559027-94589311 GCF_014356525.2 Nilaparvata lugens
AGAAAACTTGTGTTCAGACAAGATCATCCATCAAATTTTCTCACAATCCGTTGTCACGTGACCTGTAATTGGTTGACCATCGATCACCAGAGAACTAGATCCTAATCTGCGATCACTATAGTTGAATGTTAAGTTATAGCATAGAATACAATCTTATAGTTTTCTCCGGTTATAAATAGAGTGGGACCCATATCAACAACCATCCAATCCATCAATTTGACAGCACGAAGTCCCCCTATTTCACGCTTGACTTGTCCTTGAACTTCTTATTAAAATTGTAGGATTTTTATTTCCCATCACTTGTACGCATGCGCAAGAAAGTTAGCCCAATTCTAGATCAGCTGTTCTGGATTCGTCTGACAATATTCCACCGTTATAAAATTGAACATGTCACGATTTTCTACGAGTTCGCGATTGCCTTAACTCGGCACTGGATACACAAATTATAATTGAGTTCAATTTTATTCTCATTACTGCAGTCAGTAACTTATGGAAAGTTTATTTGATAACGGTAATTCACCATGATTTATTTTGAGGACCTATATTTTAAAATGATAAATTATTCTATAATTTTACTGTTGGCGCTTGAATAATGTTTCTGCTAAGGATGTGCCTTGGGATAGTGAGATACATATAACCAACTAAAGGAATGGTGTGTTAATGTAAAAATATCGGGGACCGAGCTTCGCTCTGGAGTACAAAAGCATAAAAAATTTTTCCTTAAAATACTTACTTTAATAAAGTACTTACTTTACTCCCTGAAACATGATACTAAAGTGTCACTTTTTCGCTCTCGGTACTAAAAAACAGAAAAACTCCCTAGGGAGTAAAAGTGACTCCATTTAAATAACAAGGAAGCATCTCTTTTTAAAAAGGTACATTTGGAATAGGTCAGAAGGTCTAAGCTCAGATGAGGAAGCATATAGAGTAGTCATTAAACCAACTAAATTCAATACCTCAACCAGACATTTGATCGATATATAAAAATAGCCGTCAGGCTCGCTTCGCTCGCCATATCCGTCTGCCAGGGGGGCTCCGCCCCCTGGACCCCCGACTGGATCGTCCAAGAATGAGATCAGCAGGCTCGCTTCGCTCGCCTGCATTTTTCATTTGAGCATTTTTATCATATGTTAGAACAATCCAGTAGGGGTCCAGACTAAACTCTGGCTAAACGGATATGGCGAGCGAAGCGAGCCTGACGCTAGTAATATAATATTCCCAGGATAGAAGAAGCAGTGCCAATCAATTTTCCGCGATAAATGCATCAAATCTTCACTTGGTGCCAACCTCACAAAGTCAACTCAACTAATGCCAACCTGACAAAAATTATTAATTTAGTTGCCAGTTAACAACTGTTTCGAAGAGGTACTCTATCTAGATATAGTTCTATAGTAACATATGATATGGAAATTTCAATTATAATTAAGAGATTGGGAGAAGAAGATATACATGCTAAAAGACGAACTTTAAACCCTTAAAAACACCCTTAGAGTTAAAAAATTTCCAAAGATTTCTTAGTACGCCTCTAAAGGGCCACTGAACATACCTACCAAATTTGAACGTTTTTGGTCCGGTAGATTTTTAGTTATGCGAGTGATGAGTGAGTGAGTGAGTGATTGAGTGAGTGAGTCAGTCAGTCAGTGTGAGTGCCATTTCGCTTTTATATATATAGATTTATGTTTGTATGCTGAAATTATTATTACAAACTTCATATCACTATACTAAAAAAAATGTATATATTTTTTCTTTTATTCCATGTTATTCAAAATATCAGCCAACGAATATTACTTATTAATTAATCAAACTTGTAACGGGAACTTCATCATAGCTGTAGTTTTGGCTGTCATTGTTGTTACAACCTTAGCCGACAGATAGTGCTGTCGGAGGAGAACTGTGATTACAAGCCAGCTGTTTCTGTTTACGTTTTAGATTATGTTGTAACACATTGTTTGGTCACATACGTTTTTAAAAATTATTTTATTAGCAGTTTTTATAAAAATGTAGGTGGAGGGAAAATGTTGTGTATATCACGAGTGAAAAATGTATTTTCTCCCTCAGGAAAATTGTAGCCCGAGGCGAAGCCTCGGGCTTCAAACCTTTCTCCCAGGTAGAAAAAACAGCACTTTTCACTCTAGATATACAAATAACTATTTTACGAATGGAGAAATTATAATAACATTCATAGTTCATACAGTAATGTTCTATCTAATCACAGTAAATTGAGATTGATTCTCAGAGGAATGCAAAAATTTCCCCCACAAAGGCCCGGTTGCACAGAAGCCGGTTAATTAATTTCAATCCTGATTAATTTCACGTGAAACAAATCAGAGAAGACCATTCCAAAAAGATGGATCTACTGGAATTAATCGGGATTGAAAATAACCCGGCTTTTTTTGAAACCAGCACTGAGTACCTGATTTAATGATTACAAAAGTTCAACAGCTGAGTCATAATTTTGACACAGTCCCACACACATGAACTCGCTTACTCACTTCCGTCATCAACAGATGACGAAATAATAATTATTATCAACTGTTTTTCCAAGGTGAATAATAATTATCCTTTTAATGTCCTTCAGCGAGTTTTCCCAGGGATAAGAGTTTAGTGCAATCGAATTTTTATATTATAAACCTACTTTGTTCTGGATTTCGTGAGAATCGTTAGAGCAGTTTTCGAGATCCGGTGAAATACAAAAATATAAACATTTAAACATCTAAACATCTAAACATCTAAACATCCAAACTCCAAACATCCAAACATCTTAACATCTGAAAACATCTGAATATCTAAACATTTAAACAGAAATTGTTGTTTAATGGTATAGGATCAAATCAAATCAAATTGTATTCACAAATAATGCACAAAATACATTGTCAAGGGACAAATAATTTCACTATAACAAAACTGAAATTTTAGCTATGGAAGTGTGTGTTGGATTCACACACGAAAAGTAGAAAGTAGTGTTTTTCGCATTCACAGCGAAATACATGCTGCTGAAATGAGATTTTCAAGGAGTGAGTTTGGTTGCATAAGGGTAGATGATCCGAAAGAATTGAATAACAACAGCTTTGTCTGTAACAACACTACACGAGTAAATAACACAAAATAGGAGAGTCTGGTGCAGTTATTTGAATAAGATAAATCCAGGAAGACTTTCTTTCAAAGCCCAATATTATGCACTGGGAAAAGATGGGTTCCGGAACAGGTACTGAATCAATAGACCTAATGCTTAAAGTGAAGGAGAATACAAAATTGATTCTTCCCCCAGATACACGAAATGTAAGGAGGAAATGTAATGTACCTACTGCTTTAGGTGGGCTCCGAAACACCGGCTCGTGAGTTCAATTATAGCGACAAATCATAGAGGAACAATGAGCTACTTTTCGTATTCGGTATTCTTAATGTTTATTCTTCCTTACATAAGATCCACTAAGATATACGCGAACGCACACAGCAACCGACAGTCGTATACAGACATACAAGAGAAAAATCAAATGTCTACATGCAGACATGAGCAGACATAATGGAACTAGACAGACGTCTGTGTGCGTTGCAACATTCGAACACGTGAGAAGGGATTTTCCTACGTCTCTCTGCATACGTTGCTGTGTGCTTTTAGGCATTATTTGAATTATGTAAAGCACTTATAAGATATACGAGGGTACTAGGTTATTTTTGTATTCTATTCCAATAATTCACTTTGTTCGACAACTAAGCTGGGAGTCAGTTACTTAATCCTGGCAAACTTGTACATGAGTTTTGCGACCATTTCTCTCTCATTCGCATCAAAAGTGGGTACCATTCCATTATATCCAATCATATTATAATTTACTAATTACGTAAGGTAATTCCAGGAGAGATGCCCCACCGGGAGAGTTGCCCCACTTGCTGTAGTTCTCAAACATAATGATAGAGGGCTCTTCTAGTACATTCATTCTGTCAGTTGAACTCCAGTCAACAATAGAGAGAAGTTACGACCGTTTTCTTTTGTTATTTTTGGCTGTAAAAATCAAAATCCATATAAGTATTGTTTTCTTCCTTCGTTATAAGATAAGGCGTTATATTTGAGGCTGATAATAACGTTTCCAAGAGGATATTGAAATGTAGTTGGTGAGAACTTGTTGTGAGTCGTTTATAGTTGATCTGTATGTAGTGGGCGGCCATCTTATTTCCTTTGTAGATCGACATGGTGCTGGGGCATCTCTCCCCTTCAAAAGGATAGATGCCCCATGCAATTCTGGAGAGATGCCCCAAGCAACTGTATGGGAGACTTGCCCCAAAATTTCAAACTGCAATTGAATATGAATTAAACTCAATGTGATGGTTCAAATGAATATAAAAACTGGTTTTAGGCATTCAATATATGATTTTAAGAGAAAAAACAAAAACACGAGGAAAAAGTTGAAAAAATAGCTAAGAAACTGAATGTGGGCAAGTCTGATGTTGAGAGGAAGAAGGAGGAAGGAGAAAGCAGGAAGAGAGAAACCAAAAAATAAATCTTCTCAAAAATTACAGAAAATAAGAAGAAAGAAGAGGGAGGAAAATGTAGAACATCGAAAAAACAGAGCAAAGTTGAAAACTCAACAGTGAAAATGAAATGATAGAGTAAACAACTGCATCGAATGTGATGAGAACTATTATACTACCAGAGATAGTGTTGATTGGATTAAGTGTCTTGAATGCTCTCATTGGTTGCATGAATCATGCACCATGTATGGTGAACTTTGTAATATTTGTGGCAAAAAGAAAATACGTCAGATTAAAAAAAAAAAGCTGATTGAAATTTTATAATGCAACTTAATGATTTACTTATAATTCACTTATATCAATCATGTAATTTTTTACTCAATAATACATTTCTTATTTCATTTCTGTTAAAACAATAAAACATTGAGAATTTAAATTACATTCTCTCAGATTACCTCAATTTTAATGAATGGGGCATCTCTCCCAAACAGAAAGGGCATCTCACCCGGACACATGGGAGAGATGGCCAAATGTATAGTGTTATAAATGGATTATTTAAAAACAGTATGATTTCCACATGGAATGTTTCCAACAGATGTTGATGACAAATGATAACCTGTTAATCACCAAATACTATTTCCCTGTGGATGTCCCAGTGGTTTTTATGACGTCATTTCCTTAGGTGGGGCATCTCTCCTGGAATTACCTTAGTTAAATTCATCAGATCTGGAAGAGTATCTTGCACATAGTCTTTCCAATACTCAATATCCCACAAGCCTCATAATAAATTCTTGTCACCAAAAAGAATGCATTATTTTATTAACATACCCCAACATTATTGAGTCCATACAATTTCACTAGAATAAAAACCAATAGGGTGTTGTATGCAACACAGATAAATCTTAAGGAATTCAACATTTTATTTTTTGTACTTATAACTATTCCTCATAAAATATTATTGTATATTGTTTTTGTATACTATTCTAACGCATTAAATGAATTTGAATTTAATTCTAAGTCCACATAATAAAATGCTACTATGAATTCAGTTTCTTGAAACAATGTCTCCATCACTGCATACAAACTCCCATATATGCAAGCTGTTACCTTCTTATTTATGAACATTGTGCAAGGCAGAATACTTGAACTTCTTGCATATTTTGTTTGTTTGGATCCTGTACCAAGACTAGCGCCACTGTCTACGACCAACACACACTCTCCAAGTCCTCCACACACTCTCCAAGTCCTGTACACACTCTCTTTGAACTGTTATTCGCAAATGAAATATTGCCAGTGCGCAAGCAAACCAGCGGTAAGTACCTCAGTAAGGCTATTGTGTATCATGTTTATATATCATATCCTTTTAATACCTCTTCATAACGGGACACCAGCCAGCTATAACAATATACAACTTTCAACGGAACGCAGTTATAGTTCGGAAACACACACGCATGCAACCTACAAGACTCGGTTCCTGAATGTGAATATGTCAATTAAAGGAAATTAAGAGATAAACATTTGCAGCGGCAGGTCGAAGGTTATGCGCGATATTCAGAGCGCATGCGCAGGAAAGAGTTGGCTGAGAGATCTGTGGATGAAATAATGTTATGGATATCATGATAGCAACGCAATAGGTTGTGTTTTATGTGGTGCATATCCGATTGCGTATCGGAATTATGACATTAGTGAAATGTCCCTACATTGGATTGAGTTTCTTTCTTAATTTTCTGCATGCACTCGAACTCAGATACATTGTATGGATACGGTGCTCCGTAACTCACTAGAAATACTTTCTTTTTTCTGAGAGTGATGCTTACATGGGCTCCAGACTTGTGCATGGGGCGTCGACGAGCTGGGTAATGAGACATATGATCATAGATGAAGATATATAGTCATAACTCATTATTTCTAATTCGACAATATACACTCAGCTTGGTAGAGTAAGTATGAATTCCCATTAGATCAGAAGGGAATGACATTCTCACCGTACCGTTCAGGTTCACTGCTACTGATATGTGTGAATCCAGCTCAATACAGCTTATAATGTTAAAGAGACGAAATTCAATATGGTAAGATTCCTCCTGTATAACAGGATTTCAAATGTATTATACAGAAAAGGCCTGGAAGCTAAACAATTCAAGTTGACAATCGGCAAATATTTTCTGTTTTCTGTGCTCATTATGATCACAAATTGGAGAATTATACCTTTCTATGTGAATTGATGATGATCTTGTGCGTGGTTAATGAGAGAGATGATTATAGAAAACATAATACCCAAGTTTTAGATGGGTCCCGAACCGCCAGTTCACCTTGTTTCTCATAACATATTATTTCTCTCATAACACAATTTTTCTCATAACACCTGAGATGGTGTTCCAAACAACCATTTAACCAACCACATTTATTTCCCCTACATTGTTATGAATGAATTTACACCATGTTTCTTACCATGTTTCTTACACCATGTTTTTCTTTACACCTGCTCCTTCGAGTAATATCAATCGATTAACACGCAAACGATGAAAATCTGTCTTATGATACTAAGGTCACCCTATCCCACCCTATCAGCTGTACCATCAGAGGTCATCGACCTGCTGCATTCCCAGTAATAACTCAGTAGCCTCTCCTTTCGTGGGTAATTAGATCCAGCCGAGAATTACCATTGAAGATCAATCTTATCCTCTGTTAGCATCTCTCGTGCGAGAATAGAATGCAATTGCCGACTCTTTTATTAGAGTCTCCTATTCGTTATAAGGGGCTGATCGTATTCGTTTGAAGGGAGTCGAAGCACGAAGACGGTTGTACACTCAACATATGATGTCCAATTGTACATGCTATATGAACTTATACAGGTACAGGGTACGTAATGTATGTATGCAATTGTATGTGTATAATTGGAGTCTCTTCACTTCTTAATGCAATGCCACTATGTTTAAGTAAAACTAGTTGTCTTCTGGTGAACTCTAGATGTTACGCTATTATCATTTTCTAGTAAACTACCAGAGTTTAACTCTGGTTTAACATATTGAGTTCACTAGAGATCAATAATAATGGTGTGAAAACCGAAACTATTATCACGAATTCATTAAATAAATTAGTACCTAAGTTAGAAGATATCTAGTCGTTTACGTTCAAAAACTCACGATAGTTACTAGGAAGAACAGCCGCACAAGTTACTGTTTACTATTGATGTGGTACAAGTTTGGATGAATCAAGAAGTAGAAATCAAACTTGTACGAATAGAAGAGCTTATGAAAATAGTATAGCGATAAGCCATGGTTAACGATCGATAAATGAGTTTTATTCTCTTGTTAAAGCCCAGTGAGATTCATGTTCTCTTGTAAACTACTGTTACTCCACTTCATTATCTCAAGATTGTACAATGACATGTATGAATCTGTACGACCAATAAATTTGAGAAAAATCCCCCCTTTCATATTGTTATAGGCTGAAGGAGTCAATCCGGCTTCACAAGGTACAAAAATAACATACGATAACTGGTAAAAAATTCAATAAATAAGATGGAAATGAGAATAAACCAACAGAGATTTTTTGTTCGAAGCCGGCAATCTTTATTAGTAGAAGCTCCAAGCTACTCATTTAACAATCTATTCAATAACAATCAAACTTCGTCTGTTGTTGAAGGCTAAATTGAGGCTTCATTGTTGTAAGCTAAATTTGATTGCTTCAATGATGATACATACTATTACAGTTTGTCTTGAAATTCATGTCAATGAAAGGTGATAGACGATGAATATTTCTGGATTTCCAAATAAGCTCTCTTACAACTCCTATTGACTATAGTCATGATGACGTCATTGCCACTCTCTCATTGGCTGTTTTGTGATTGGTTCAAATCCCTCTTACTGGACTCCTATTGGCTGTCGTTGTGTTAACGGAACTCTCTCGAAATACTTCTTTCTAATTCGTTCAGACCAGACCAGTAGTTCAGACGTGATGTGTCAATCGTGAATTTCCTACTCCGTACGTATTTCCTTTATTATAATGCCTTTACTTGAAGCATTCGGTCATAATCAGAGCAGTACAAAGATACAGGCATCAAGATATTGTTCCACTGCTCGATGATATTGTATCACTGTTCAAAGCTACTGTATCAATGTGCAAAGATATGTATCAATGTTCAAGGATACTGTATCAATGTGCAAAGATATGTATCAATGTTTAAAGATACTGTATCACTGTTCAAAGATATGTATCAATGTTCAAAGATACTGTATCGCTGAGCAAAGATACTGTATCACTGTTCAAAGATATGTATCAATGTTTAAATATACTGTATCAATGTTCAAAGATATGTATCAATGTTCAAAGATACTGTATCAATGTTCAAAGATACTGTATCTCTGTGCAAAGATACTGTATCACTGTTCAAAGATATGTATCACTGTTCAAAGATATGTATCATTGTTTAAAGAGACTGTATCACTGCTCAAAGATACTGTACCACTGTTCAAAGATACTGTATCAGTGTTTAAAGAGACTGTATCACTGCTCAAAGATACTGTACCACTGTTCAAAGATACTGTATCACTATCTTTCGAAGAGTATCAAGACTGATAACGGAGCATGACAGGTAAATAATAGTCGAAGCCTAGCCGAGCGATCTGGTCTAATTAGTGCAGAAATTTATTAGGATTACACCACACTTGTGCACTCTGTACATACCACGGTTTAGATATATTCCAGCACATACCATGGTATGTATTCCACATACCGTGGTGCAAATAAGCATGCAACGGTTTCTGTATCGTAACGCCTGAACCTGTGATAGAGGAAGTCTAGTTAGCCTCGCTGCTAACCTGATACAAGCAGGCTAATAAAGAATTAGTGAGTATCGAGATTTGCCTACACGCCACAGAGAATTAATGTCCCTCTATTTATCACTGATCAAGGATTCTCATACATGTGACTCCACTATAAGTGTCTCTTTCTGTATATCCACTAGTAGTTCTGTGAACAGTAGACCTCGCGCTCATTAAGTTACATTGACCTGTTGTTATGTTTTCTCAAAAATTAATAAATAATTTATCAATTTAATATCTAGAAAAAATCCTAATTGAACATAGAGCTTTCTGTCCTATCGTACCGTGACGTGTCGTCCCGGAATGTGAATGAGAGCGCTGCTATCAGGTCTGGCTGCAACTGTCTACAACGTTGATGGGAATATACATTTTCAAGATGTTCGATGTTTTTGAACGGGTAGTATTATAGTCCACTAGACAGCTGATTTATGATGAATAATTCTATAGTCTGATATTTACGGTAATATTGGCGTATGAAGGAGGCTCCTTTTTCCTTTTATATTATCCTTGAAATGCAAAATTTCCAAAAACCTTGTATATACGTCGACGCGCAATTTAAAAAGGAACATACCTGTCAAATTTCATGAAAATCTATTACCGCGTTTCGCCGTAAATGCACAACATATAAACATTCAAACATTCAAACATTTAAACATTAAGAGAAATACCAAACCGTTGACTTGAATCTTAGACCTCACTTCGCTCGGTTAATTATCACACATCAAGGATTCTTATACCTTTGACTATAGTGAGGTCCATGAATATGGCGGTATTTGATTGACATTGGTGCTGCTATCTTTGTCTATCATTCGAGAAAGCAAATAGTGCTAACCTCTTCTACCTCGGCAACGATGGCAGATAGTTTTTTAAATGATGAAATGTAATTGATTTGATAAATATTGGACTGAAGTATGAACATTTATCATTGAATCGTTGAAAAATATTTTTTTTAAAGAATTAAACTCAATAGATTATTTTCAACGGCAGTGATAAGTTGATATACGATATACCAGTATCAGATATCCTCGAGAGGAGGCTGTGGTAAGACAGAGAATCGGCAACGCTATTCTCCTTCATTTCTCCACTGCCATCATAACGTGGACCTCACTATATGCTGTGAATACATCGTACACTATACTGTATACATCCATATAGTAAAGCTTCAATACGTTACTTCCATACTCTGATAATATATCTTCACTACGCCTAGTATAGTCTGCGAAGTCAATATCTTCAATAGATGCGGGAGTCACTCACTTTGTTCCAAACATTCATCTGAAGAAATCTGTATTCATGAAGCATTACTTGCCTTGATTGTAATAGATTCTCGTAAAAATATATATCTGGCTTTGATGAAGAATGTCCACACATGACTCCAATCTTTGAAGTAAACTTTTTCTGTGTTTGAGAAAGGAATCTGAGATTGTTTGATACAACCTCTCATTCCTAATGATGCAATGTAACCCAAACCTCAAGGAACTGGATGTTATCCATCTGCCATCAACTTGCCTGTTCATTCTCACGGTGTGCCTCCAATTCCATTATCAAGTTGGTATTCTGTCACCCTCACAAAACACGAAGGGCCAATCAACCAACACAACATTCTGAGACAGGCACTTATAAGTTAACTTATATTAGCTACAGAGGATATAACTTATATTAGATACAGAGCTACATGAGAATATCTTATTCATTCTTCTTCTTTTTCTTTTTTCTTCCTCTTCTTCTTCTTCTTCTTCTTCTTCTTCTTCTTCTTCTTCTTCTTATTCTTCTTCTTCTTCTTCTTTTCTTCTTCTTCTTCTTCTTCTTCTTCTTCTTCTTCTTCGTCACCTGATTGACTGTATTGAGATTCACATCTCACACTGTCAGCGTTCATTATGTAATAACATGAATGCTTTCCATTCAAACAAGGCTGACAGATTTGAGTGAATCTACTAGCACTGATGTTGCATGTCGATTATAGAAGGACTTGTTAAAATTTTGCGTGACGCGCTTGCGTAATCCATTAATAAGATAAAACCTGGCTACATTCAACATATTAAATTGCATGTAACGCAGTAACAAATTGGTTTCCGAGTTATGCTACTGATGCTTGATATGTCCACCCAATAGTGATAAATGCGAATAAACGAACTCGCTTTCTTCAAAAACTGAATATTCACTAATTCAATTAAATGTTCCAATACTATATTGAGGTCCTCGTTATAATGATAATGAAGAAAGATAGGAGGAAATCGTTGACGATCCTCTGTCTTCTATAGACGGTAGCTGATTTATTTTACAGGTTTATTCATATTTATAATAAATTAACGGTTCATTCTCGTTTGAAATAATCAATTATATTTTATTAAGAGCAAGAGATATTGTTGAATTTAGACAAGGATAGAGATATTGTTTATTTATTTATTTATTTACCAACGGTACACACCAATTACAACAATCAAAAAGCACAAAAAAGAAGCATATAAAATAAGAATAATAATAATAATACTAATAAGCATAATTATAACCTAATAATAAGCATAATAACAAGCATAACAATAACAAGCTAAGTTAAAGAGGATTGGCTAGTGCCCCCCAAGTATACATATTACATAATGAAGCTAAATTTTAAAGCAAAGCAATGAAGGTAAAGCATTCAAAGTAGCCTATAGCCAAATAAAAGAGAAAAATAAATTAGGCAAACCACAGCATTAGATCACTAACAAGTAATCACAAAGGGTATAACAAAAAACATGCAGAAAAAAACAAAAGGAGAAAGGATGATAAGACGAAAGATATATAAATATCAGCTAACAACAAAGAAGGAACTAGAGTCCCCACCGCATGGCTGCCCTCCTGAAAGCTACCACGGACACATCAAAGAAATCAATTCCTGCCGCAGCAGCCTCACAACCAATTGATAGAAAAGGATAGCAATACAATTGCAAATCAAACTCTGCCATTATAACGTGGACCTCACTATAGAGTCTAGTTATTGGGTAGAAAATTGGAATTGGAATTCTTGAAAGTTGAATGTAGCCTGTATCTTTTTGGAAATGTTACTGGATGTTTATAATACTTTGCAGAAGAACAGTTTTGGGCTAAGTTTGTTACTCGCTCCTAGTCCTTGCTATATGATTTTATATTGTTTTGATAAATAGAATTGATAAATACTTTCCTCACCTATTCTTCCTTCCTCATTCGACAGAGTTTAGAGGGTTATATATACAGGCGGTGGGACCAATGAGTATACAATGTATACCCAATGACCTTCCCGCAAGAGACTCCCCACCAATAAAAGTCATACGAATTAACTAGAGGATGTATTTGATAGGAATGTCTTATTCTACAGTGCAACGAACCATCAATTAGGTTTTTTGGATTTCAATAAGTACAATACTAATAAATTTGTTTTTTTATGTTACAGATTTACTCTACCGACACAATGTGTCATTCGACAGTGTAAATATTGAAGTAGAAATTCTGGACACGTGTAAATGTAAGGTATGTAAACCATTTACTTATAGTATATTGAAAGTGCTTGAGAATGAGATTTATTATCTATCTCATTGCGTTCTGATTGGATTGATAGCAATCCTTTATTTTAGACTAACATGTAACCCGTGCTCCGCAAGAGTCTATTTCCAGATAGACTAGACTAGACAAACTGAATACTTGACGTATGGAATCAGAATTGGAAATAGGCCTATAACAATACTTGTTTGATTAGGAATTTATATGCAAAATTTCGAGTTAATCAGTTCAGTAGTTCAGACGTGATGATGATTCAGACATAATTTTCCTGTCCCGTACGTATATAAGCTAGTTCTTTATTTTTATAATATAGTTCGATTTTACAGTTATATGTAAAACTCAATAGAGTTCTTTAATATTTTACTTTATAGAGTTTATTTTGTTACTTACATAGGTTGTCATGGTTTTGAGGATATAAGACGAGAGCTGGGTGCCTTCACCATGAATGGAAAGGTTATATCATATGACAACCAGTGGAGAGAGCATGTCAACAGAATACCAACAGGAAGGATTCCCGTGAAAATTCTAAACTACCTCCCCATAGGAAGAAGATATATAAATGTAGACCTTACAAAAGATGGCGTTAGAATAATATAAAATATGTGATGGCTCAACAATTTTTCCCATTTCAATATTAGAAATACTATACTGTGATAATCAGATTATGATATACTGTTGTGAGTCGGAACAGGCAAGAGCCTAAACGCTTTAAACCATAAATGATGGAAGAAGAAGAAGGAGGAGAAGAAGAAGAAGGAGGAGAAGAAGAAGAAGAAGAAGAAGAAGAAGAAGAAGAAGAAGAAGAAGAAGGAGAAGAAGAAGAAGATGAATAATCATTAACTCTGTAGCTAATATAAGTTAACTTACAAGTATCTGTCTCAGAATATTGTGTTGGTTGATAAGACCTTCGTGTTTTGTGAGGGTGACAAAATACAAACTTCAGAATGGAATTAGAGGCTCACTGTGAGAATAAATAGGGGAGTTGATGGCAGATGGATAACATCCAGTTCCTTGGTGTTTGGGTTACACAGCATCATTAGGAATGAGAGGTTGTAACAAATAATGATCTTTGATTCCTTCCTTTCTTGAAATGCAACATTCGTGAAGTTTATATTTTCATTCTCTCTGACTATTGAATTTATCTTTTCTCATAGTAGGCTTCTCAAGCCTACTATAGTGAGATTCACTGTTGGAGTCACTAGGAATTTCGAGAGAACGGTACAATTAGCAAAATAAACCAAGAAGAAGAAGAGGAAGAAAAAGAAGGAGAAGAAGAGGAAGAAAAAGAAGGAGAAGAAGAGGAAGAAGTGTCTGATTCATAATTCATAGTGACTGAAAATCATGAACCAAGAACTCTAGAGAACAAGTCATCACTCGTTTTACAGCACTACTAATTTTCAAAAGTTACAGGTTTGTAATAATTTACCGATTATATGGCATGAAATGAGAAAGAATAATCTCTCTATTGTCATCGATAAAATTCCCCGGAAGTTTGTGAAATGGTGCTTCCTGAGGGGTTATCTCCTATGATAACGAGTCCCACGTTGTGAAGCCATTGTGTGAAGTTGTGGATTGTAAATCCTTCACAGATAATACGATGTTTCTGATATTTATAAGAGCAGTCTCTAAATTCCCTCTTTTGCGAATAAATTCACAAAAAATTAAGGCCGTCCGGCTCGCAAAATTACTGGGTTCAAACCTCAGCTCTAGCTCAGTGGTAGAAACATGAATTTTATAAATACAAATAATCACCATAAGGTTCAGTGACCGGTGATTGGTAATTCTTACCGCTGCTTCTATGAAGTTCTTGAAGAATACCAATACGAAAAATAAAAGAATATTTGATGACTGATTATCAGTAACCATGTACCACTAGAGAATAATAAGGACCAACTATAGTTGTTTCTAGTTGATTCCTAAAACGCTCGTCGTGAATACAAGTATTCACCAATATACCCTTCCAAAATTCCTTAGAACTTACAACGCCAGTTCTGGAAGCTCTCTGGATCCTTATATGATATAACTGGAACCTTATTAATATAATTTCTTAATATACTTATTCTGGTATATGAGATGAATATCATCAAAGGATGATAAATATTGAGTGCTCTGAATAAGATTAATATCACTCGATTCAATAATTTTAAGTGCTGCTAAATATTTGTTGATATTAAAACAGCTCAAACTGTATGTCACGAGATGAACTAGGATAAAATAAATTTCTACGATTTGTATGCTGACTAAAAACACAAAATATATTTCCATAAAAAGATATGCATAAAATATTCGATATATCTATAATTCACTTAAATAATCTATTTCTAAAATCTGAATAATTATCACAGGCTTTGCTAATACTCCCAATAATGAGTTTCCAATTCATAAATATATTATATTTAATACTGGTACTTATACTTCCAATCAATATAAAATTCTGCAAATAAAAACCTGTTCGGTCTATAAGTTTGATATGATGTACTTTGTTCAATTAACAAAATTATAATTAATAAATTAATATTCAAACATGAGATCTCAGGGATTTATATGAATTCGGGCTGTGCATGGAAGTAAGCTTCCTACATATATTAAATAAATTCATAAATGTTCTTATGGACTATGTGATATTGTTCAACACGTGGTGACTTTTTATTTTAATTCAAATTAATTGGAATAGCGCTTTTTTATTAATTACCCCACTGAACGTAGAAAAAATGAACTCGTTGAATTATCACTCACTGAATTGAAGTTCTAGACGTTCTCGTGGATTGAATTAATTATTTCCAATAATTAATTAGGTAGGCTCCTTTTCGTCACTGCTGGGCTAACGCGTGATCCAGATTTTTATAAGTTTCTTTCGAATTAAAGCTATTTTTATGGGAATCTTTACAAATTACGAACTCCTTGACAGCACTGAGTTCACAGATAATTGACATTCAGTACAAATACATTACATTTAAAAAAGGTTTGGCTTAATAGTTCATTAAAATTTTTAAAAGGAAGAAGAAAAAACCCTAAACTCCATGTGCATCCTCTCCGGTCGGGATCTTAAGCCAGAAGAAGGAGGTTTTTAGAAAAATTTGTCACTTCCATGAATAATTCTGTAAGCTACTCTCTGATTGGCCTTCAATTAATAGACTCAATACAATTGGTTGCCTTGGGAATCAGGGCTTCCTCGGCTTTATAATAGAAAAAATTAAATAAAAAAGAATTCTTATACAAATGTATGGAGTGTTTATCTTAAATTGATTTCATAAATAAATCCTAACATGCGATGTTAATATATTCAGTCTTTATATGAGTTTTGTATACTCTTGATTTATCATGCTTTTTTAGATTATAATAAATATTTATACAAAAATAATGGGTGTCTGTATTTCTACACATCGACTTCCTTTAGTATACATAACATATCCTTTATGAGTAAATTTTATATAATTCAACCTGTCATATGGGTTGATCGAATAATCAGCTGATTCGCTCAGTATTGATTCTAATAATTATCGATTTATCCAAGATCGACTAATTCTTTTCAAAATGTAACAAGTAACTCTAACCTCAATGTTCATGCATTTTATTTTTTATAATCCGCCAATAATAAGTAAGCCGCTTTATAATTTTTTGATCTTACCAATGGGTTCTCATAATTATTAAATCACAATTATACATGTTTTCTTATCATTGTTGATAATGCTATTACTCCTAATCGCTAATAATACTTGATTTGAGTTGATTTATCCTTTGACTAGGTCTAACCTTCTTTCCAATTTTATAGTTCTATTATATTTCATTGGTTCATTTTAAAATACTTGGTGGTATTAATTTACCACGTGACAAGTTTTATAGAAATCTAAATTGAAATTTCATGTCAATGAAGTTTTACTGAAATATTGACTACCGGTACATTAGTATGGTACTACCGGCGAGAATACAATAATCTCAACCAACTCAACGGATACGATTTGCTCAAAACGGATTAAACCAATGTACATAGAATACATTGAAATTCATCCGAGGTACATTGGATTAAACGGTTGTACTTGCCAGCCCACCATGCTAGATACCTAAACATACATTTGTAAGCCATGTGTAATACAAAAACCGTTTTGCATCTGCTAACGTATTCATGCTAATTTAAGCATGGGCACGAATGAATTTGTTTAGAATAGAATATACTTGTTTCCGGTGTGGTCTTCAGTAACTATATAACCATATAATATACCAAATATATATATATATATATATATATATATATATATATTATATATATATATATAATATATATATATGGTTATATAGTTACTGTAGTGTGGTCTAGTCTTTAGTTGCAGTGCATCTGTTACCTACTTGCTTACTTTTTAGAAGAATATTGATTTCACTGAATATTGAGGAGTCTGACACGATGATTTGTTAAAGTGATAGTAGTGCGTACAAATTGATATTTTTACATGTTCATTGTGCGTTTTAATACTGTTGTCAATTCTCAATGTATGAGTAAATTCAAATCTATGCAGCAAATGTGATGTATGAATTTGTGAATGATGGTTCATGGTTTCATGATGATGATGTTCATATTTCTGATTCTTCTGATGAAGTTCTTTTACATTCAACATAACTTGACGTGTTTGCCAAGTTCCATTCAATCTGACAGAATCTACTAGGACGGCAAAAAATCGGACTTCCAAAAGTCGATGTTTGTCAAACCACTAGCACCTAGATTTACATTCAAATTCAAGTGGTAGTGGTCTAACTAATGAAATGAAATGTTTTATTGGCAGAAATAAAAAAATTACAACATCTTCAGCCATGTCCACACTGAACAAATGTTCGACATACATGTTTGGCAATAGTATATTTCGCACCTAGAGCAGAAAATGAAATTTTTCCGGCTCGAAATCGGTTTTCAAGTCCAAGGCCGTAGGCCAAGGACTAGAAAAGATTGAGAGCTGGAAAAACATTTTTGCCCGTGGTGCGAACACGCTATTTTTCGCCACATACAAAAATAAACAATAATATATAAGAATAGTTGTTTAATAAGCACTTCCGAAAGCAGAAGTGGAAGGTGATAGCTCTAGCAAATCTGAGGTAATCTGAATATCAAGAAATTGTCCAAGTATTTTTATTTTTTATTCTGATTTGTCTAAATAACCTAAAAGATGATGTTCAATTAAGTGGGAAGTTGAGTATATACTTTTTACTTTCCTTGCCCTACTATTGCTTTCCAAAAAAAAATGAGGTACCCCAATTTCAAGTTTTCTATACGTTTCAAGGTCCCCTGAGTCCGAAAACATGATTTTTGGGTATTGGTCTGTGTGTGTGTATGTGTGTGTGTGTGTATGTGTGTGTGTGTGTGTGTGTGTGTGTGTGTGTGTGTGTGTGTGTGTGTATGTCTGTGAACACGATAACTCCATTCCTAATTAACCGATCGACTTGAAATTTTAAACTTAAGGTCCCTATACCATGAGGACCCGACAATAAGAAATTCAATAAAATTCAATTCAAGATGGCGGAAAAAATGGCGGATAATTACTAAAAAACCATGTTTTTCACGTTTTTCTTGAAAATGGCTCTAACGATTTTCTTCAAATTTATATCATGGATAGCTATTTATAAGCCCTATCAACTAGCATAAGTCTCATTTCTGGGAAAATTTCAGGATCTCCGTAATATTCTTGAGAAAAATGGCGGAGAATGACTAAAAAACCATGTTTTTCACGGTTTTCTCGAAAACGGCTCCAACGATTTTCTTCAAATTTATACCATGGATAGCTATTTTGAAGCCCTATCAACTGGCATAAGTTTCATTACTGGGAAAATTTCAGGAGCTCCGTAATATTCTTGAGAAAAATGGCGGATAATGACTAAAAATCCATGTTTTTCACCGTTTTCTCGAAAACTGCTCTAACGATTTACTCCAAATTCATACCATGGATAGATATTCAGAAGCACTATCAACTGGCATGAGTCTCATTTCTGGGAAAATTCTGTGAGCTCCGTAATATTCTTGAGAAAAATGGCGGATAATGACCAAAAACCAGGTTTTTCACGGTTTTCTCGAAAACGGCTCTAACGATTTTCTTCCAATTCAAGCCATGGGTAGCTATTCATAAGTCCTATCAAATGACATGAGTTTTTTCCTTGCAAAATTGCAGGAGCTCCGTAATATTCTTGAGAAAAATGGCGGATAATTACTAAAAAACCATGTTTTTCACGATTTTTTCAAAATAACTTGACCGATTTTTTTCAAATTCATACTCTGTATAGTTATTTATCAGCTCTATTAACTGGCATGAGTCTCCTTTCTGGGAAACTAATGGGGGGTCCACCCCATCCTTGAGAAATGGTCTTTGTAACCTCCTTCTCGTGCATGAGGTAGGTAGGTAGAGCAGTTCATAAAAAGAACACATAGTCGAGATATTTCATCTATAGAACAGCTGTTTTGACGACTTTAAAAAAATGACGACTAAAAAAAAATCATTGAATTTCACAATTTACACAAAGGAAAAAGTACTCTGAAAACAATTATATATACACATATACAAAAGTCTGATCGTAGTTTCGAATATGAGCAAGGAAAGTTGTGTGAGTGTACCAAAATAAAAATACTTGGACAATTTCCTGATATTCAGATTACCTCAGATTTGCTAGAGCTATGACCTTCCACTTTTGCTTTCGGAAGTGCTTATAATAGACAATATTATTCTCATATATAAATTGTTTATTTTTCTGTGTGGCGAAAAATAACGTTCTCACCATGGGCAAAAATGTTTTTCCGGCTCTCAATCTTTTCTAGTCCTCGGCCTACGGCCTCGGACTTGAAAACCGATTTCGAGCCAGAAAAGTCTCATGTTCGGCCCTAGGTGCGAAATATACTATTACGGTTATATGAGGAGGCACAACAAACAACTTGAATCCTACGACTCCAGTCTCTAGACTTGAATCGTACGACTCCAGTCTCTCGACTTGAATCCTACGACTCCAGTCTCTCGACTTGATCATACGACTCCAGTCTATTGACTTGAATCGTACGACTCCAGTCTCTCGACTTGAATCCTACAACTCCAGTCTCTCGACTTGAATCCTACAACTCCAGTCTCTCGACTTGAATCCTACGACTCCAGTCTCTCGACTTGAATCGTACGACTCCAGTCTCTCGACTTGAATCCTACGACTCCAGTCTCTAGACTTGAATCCTACGACTCAGTCTCTCGACTTGAATCTACGACTCCAGTCTCTCGACTTGAATCGTACAACTCCAGTCTCTCGACTGAATCGTACGACTCCAGTCTCTCGACTTGAATCCTACGACTCCAGTCTCTCCACTTGAATCGTACGACTCCAGTCTCTCGACTTAAATCCTACGACTCCAGTCTCTTGACTTGAATCGTACGACTCCAGTCTCTCGACTTGATTCCTACGACTCCAGTCTCTCTACTTGAATCGTACGACTCCAGTCTCTCGACTTGATCATACGACTCCAGTCTCTAGACTTGAATCGTACGACTCCAGTCCCTCGACTTGAATCCTACGACTCCAGTCTCTCGACTTGAATCGTACGACTCCAGTCTCTCGACTTGAATCCTACAACTCCAGTCTCTCGACTTGAATCCTACGACTCCAGTCTCTCGACTTGAATCCTACGACTCCAGTCTCTCTACTTGAATCGTACGACTCCAGTCTCTAGACTTGAATCTACGACTCCAGTCTCTCGATTGAATCCTACGACTCCAGTCTCTAGACTTGAATCGTACGACTCCAGTCTCTCGACTTGAATCCTATGACTCCAGTCTCTCGACTGAATCCTACGACTCCAGTCTCTCGACTTGAATCCTACGACTCCAGTCTCTCGACTTGAATCTTACGACTCCAGTCTCTCGACTCGAATCCTACGACTCCAGTCTATCGACTTGAATCGTACGACTCCAGTCTCTCGACTCGAATCCTACAACTCCAGTCTCTCGACTTGAATCCTACGACTCCAGTCTCTCGACTTGAATCGTACGACTCCAGTCTCTCGACTCGAATCCTACGACTCCAGTCTCTCGACTTGAATCCTACGACTCCAGTCTCTCGACTGAATCCTACGACTCCAGTCTCTCGACTTGAATCCTACGACTCCAGTCTCTCGACTTGAATCGTACGACTCCAGTCTCTCGACTTGAATCGTACGACTCCAGTCTCTCGACTTGAATCCTACGACTCCAGTCTCTCGACTTGAATCCTACGACTCAGTCTCTCGACTTGAATCCTACGACTCCAGTCTCTCGACTTGAATCGTACGACTCCAGTCTCTCGACTTGATCGTACGACTCCAGTCTCTCGACTTGAATCCTACGACTCCAGTCTCTCGACTGAATCCTACGACTCCAGTCTTCGACTTGAATCGTACGACTCAGTCTCTCGACTTGAATCCTACGACACCAGTCTCTCGACTTGAATCCTACGACTCCAGTCTCTCGACTTGAATCTTACGACTCCAGTCTCTCGACTTGAATCGTACGACTCCAGTCTCTCGACCTTACGTTTTTTCACTCATTGTCACTATTCAGTTCCATGCTACTCTATTTTCTAACCATACTTTATTGGAAATATGAGATCTAATTCGACACTAATTTGCATGTAGCCTAACAAATTTTATATTAATTATTTTATCAAAATAATTCGTATTATTCATAGAAAATGCACGATACTATGCAACTCAAGACGAGGCTCGACCAACATGTCGAGTCGACGCTCGGCTCAGTCTCGAGGTCATGAGGTCGCGGAGACTAGAATCGACTGGTCTGAGTGTCACCATTTGAAAACAATTAAAAGATTGCTATGATTTTTAATTTGTATAGTACATGCAAGAAGCTTCTATTTGAATATATATAGTGAGATCCACGTTATAATGACAGTATTTGATCAACTTTGGTTTTGCTATCCTTGTCTATTATTCGACAAAGCCGGTGGTACTATCCTTTTCTAGGTTCACAACGATGTCAATTATGTTTTTGACAGTGTTGAAATATAATTAAATAATGCAGAGAATCGGCATCGCTATTCTCCAATCTTTATTCACTGCCTTTATAACGTGGACCTCACTATACACAATAATTTAATGCTTGAATAAGCTGAATGAAATAATATGATGTCTTAAATTGAATGAGTTCGATGAATTTAAGGAGAGCAGAAGGCTACTGTAGAAGGCTGTGAAAACGGAAAACCGGCAACAATTAATTCCTATAATCTCCACTGACTTTAACACGTGAATCTCACTAAGAAGCCACGTGTAGATAAAATTTTAATGTAGGTTGCATGAACATTTTACAAAATTTAACAGTGATTAACTGCTCATTAAAGACGTCATCCTCTACTTAAACAAAATTACTACTTAGACAAAACAAAATTACAAAGAATTACGAAACAAATAAAACACAATAAAATTTTACAAATATAAAAAACCATGGGCTTTGTGTTTGGGTGTGATGGAGAAGAGAAAAAATCTGGTGTGGTACACTCACACAACTTTCCTTGCTCATTAAACTGGGAGCCTCATTCTTAAACGACAATAATTTAGAGAAATAACATAATGACGATTGGCGGCAACATAATTATTTGAAACTACGATCAGACTACTGTATATGTGTGTATATAATAGTTTTCAGAGTACTTTTTACTTTCCTTGCCCTACTACCATAGGTAAGGAAAGTATTGCTTTCCAAAAAAAATAAGGTACCCCAATTTCAAGTTTTCTATACGTTTCAAGGTCCCCTGAGTCCGAAAACATGATTTTTGGGTATTGGTCTGTGTGTGTGTATGTGTGTGTGTGTGTATGTGTGTGTGTGTGTATGTGTGTGTGTGTGTATGTGTGTGTGTGTGTGTATGTCTGTGAACACGATAACTCCATTCCTAATTAACCGATCGACTTGAAATTTTAAACTTAAGGTCCCTATACCATGAGGACCCGACAATAAGAAATTCAATAAAATTCAATTCAAGATGGCGGAAAAAATGGCGGATAATTACTAAAAAACCATGTTTTTCACGTTTTTCTCGAAAATGGCTCTAACGATTTTCTTCAAATTTATATCATGGATAGCTATTTATAAGCCCTATCAACTAGCATAAGTTTCATTTCTGGGAAAATTTCAGGAGCTCCGTAATATTCTTGAGAAAAATGGAGGATAATGACCAAAAACCAGGTTTTTCACGGTTTTCTCGAAAACGGCTCTAACGATTTTCTTCAAATTCAAGCCATGGGTAGCTATTCATAAGTCCTATCAAATGACATGAGTTTTTTCCTTGGAAAATTGCAGGAGCTCCGTAATATTCTTGAGAAAAATGGCGGATAATTACTAAAAAACCATGTTTTTCACGATTTTTTCAAAATAACTTGACCGATTTTTTTCAAATTCATACTCTGTATAGTTATTTATCAGCTCTATTAACTGGCATGAGTCTCCTTTCTGGGAAACTAATGGGAGGTCCACCCCATCCTTGAGAAATGGACTTTGTAACCTCCTTCTCGTGCATGAGGTAGGTAGGTAGAGCAGTTCATGAAAAGTACACATAGTCGAGATATTTCATTTGTAGAACAGCTGTTTTGACGACTTTAAAAAAATGACGACTAAAATAATCATTGAATTTCACAATTTACACAAAGGAAAAAGTACTCTGAAAACAATTATATATACACATATACAAAAGTCTGATCGTAGTTTCGAATATGAGCAAGGAAAGTTGTGTGAGTGTACCACACCAGATTTTTTATATTTGTAAAATTTTATTGTGTTTTATTTGTTTCGTAATTCTTTGTAATTTTGTTTTGTCTAAGTAGTAATTTGTTTAAGTAGAGGATGACGTCTTTAATGAGCAGTTAATCACTGTTAAATTTTGTAAAATGTTCATGCAACCTACATTAAAATTTTATCTACACGTGGCTTCTTAGTGAGATTCACGTGTTAAAGTCAGTGGAGATTATAGGAATTAATTGTTGCCGGTTTTCCGATTTTCTTCACAGCCTTCTACAGTAGCCTTCTGCTCTCCTTAAATTCATCGAACTCATTCAATTTAAGACATCATATTATTTCATTCAGCTTATTCAAGCATTAAATTATTGTGTATAGTGAGGTCCACGTTATAAAGGCAGTGAATAAAGATTGGAGAATAGCGATGCCGATTCTCTGCATTATTTAATTTTATTTCAACACTGTCAAAAACATAATTGACATAGTTGTGAACCTAGAAAAGGATAGTACCACCGGCTTTGTCGAATAATAGACAAGGATAGCAAAACCAAAGTTGATCAAATACTGTCATTATAACGTGGATCTCACTATATATATTCAAATAGAAGCTTCTTGCATGTACTATACAAATTAAAAATCATAGCAATCTTTTAATTGTTTTCAAATGGTGACACTCAGACCAGTCGATTCTAGTCTCCGCGACCTCATGACCTCGAGACTGAGCCGAGCGTCGACTCGACATGTTGGTCGAGCCTCGTCTTGAGTTGCATAGTATCGTGCATTTTCTATGAATAATACGAATTATTTTGATAAAATAATTAATATAAAATTTGTTAGGCTACATGCAAATTAGTGTCGAATTAGATCTCATATTTCCAATAAAGTATGGTTAGAAAATAGAGTAGCATGGAACTGAATAGTGACAATGAGTGAAAAAACGTAAGGTCGAGAGACTGGAGTCGTACGATTCAAGTCGAGAGACTGGAGTCGTAAGATTCAAGTCGAGAGACTAGAGTCGTAAGATTCAAGTCGAGAGACTGGAGTCGTACGATTCAAGTCGAGAGACTGGTGTCAAAGGATTCAAGTGGAGAGACTGGAGTCGTACGATTCAAGTCGAGAGACTGGAGTCGTAGGATTCAAGTCGAAAGACTGGAGACGTACGATTCAAGTCTAGAGACTGGAGTCGTACGATTCAAGTCTAGAGACTGGAGTCGTAGGATTCAAGTCGAGAGACTGGAGTCGTAGGATTCAAGACGAGAGACTAGAGTCGTACGATTCAAGTCGAGAGACTGGAGTCGTAGGATTCAAGTCGAGACACTGGAGTCGTACGATTCAAGTCGATAGACTGGAGTCGAAGGATTCAAGTCGAGAGACTGGAGTTGTAGGATTCGAGTCGAGAGACTGGAGTCGTAGGATTCAAGTCGAGAGACTGGAGTCGTACGATTCAAGTCGAGAGACTGGAGTCGTAGGATTCAAGTCGAGAGACTGGAGTTGTAGGATTCAAGTCGAGAGACTGGAGTCATAGGATTCAAGTCGAGAGACTGGAGTCGTATGATTCAAGTCTAGAGACTGGAGTCGTAGGATTCGAGTCGAGAGACTGGAGTCGTACGATTCAAGTCGAGAGACTGGAGTCGTAGGATTCAAGTCGAGAGACTGGAGTTGTAGGATTCAAGTCGAGAGACTGGAGTCATAGGATTCAAGTCGATAGACTGGAGTCGTACGATTCAAGTCTAGAGACTTCTATTTTTCTTCGGAAAGAATATTCAAAATATCATCCCCACTAACTCTCTACCAAAGAGATTGATTGAGTACTTTATTTATGTAGATTACAATATATACTGTCTTATACACTTATATACAATAGCTTACAATACAGCAAAATTAAAGATGAATTTACATAATATAGACTAATAAAATAATTATTGAACTGTTTATGATATGAAAAAGTAATTTGTAGTATAATAACTATAGATAATTATATTGTTATGCATCTACATAAATTGGCGGAGCTTTGGACATATCAATGTCCATTCTTCGGAAAGAATATTCAAAATATCCTCACCACTAACTCTCTACCAAAGAGGGAGAGAGAGATAAAGAGAGAAATAGGGAGAGAGAAAGACCTTGAATTGAATTTAATTGAATAGCTGTCTTTATTCAAACCCTACTAAGAGGGCGAAGTTGGAGCGCAGCCGGCCCTCTCTTACACTTCAACCCACAATACAATTCACGATACAAGAGAGAGAGTGAGAGAGTATGAGAGTCAGTGAGAGAGAGAACGAGAGCTTCGTCAGCAAAAGTGGAACTCACTTGCGTGTCGAGTATTGTCGGATTCACCAATCAGCACTGCTAGCATGGGGAGCAATGCTGTTGCATATACTGTATGCTGACACTTTTAAGTGAACCTAAATATAGGCCTACTTAAAGCTGTCTCTGCAAATCATAAACTGGAGTAGGTCTACGAGAGTGCGTGTGTATATGTGTGTGTGTGTTTGGATGATATTAAAGTCATTTATTAGATTTCTAGCCAATAGTGGAACGACTTTTACCGTGTGTATGTGTCTGCGTGGGTATTGTGTATTTGCGTGTATTTGTGGATTTGAAGGGTGGATGTATTTTGCTATTTTGCCGCTTGCGTATCTTCTGACCTCCCCTATATATCGAGTTCCACATCACGCAACGGTTCTTCCGTAGGTACTACGCATGCGCAGTAACTGACAATAATTTATGCTATGTTTTGCACACAAATTGGGAAAGCTGGAGTTTTTGAGGGGTTGAAAGAAGGGGCAGAGATCGGCAACGCTGTTCCCCTATCTTTTTCCACTGTCATTATAACGTGGATCCCACTATAGCATTAAGTTATGGATGCATGATTTTGGACCGCCCTGACCAGCCGAGAAGAATGAAGTGTAGTACGATGAAATCTGAACATTGTGTCAGAAGTTATAAATGTTTGAAATTCAGATCCTTGAGGTGTCCTCAAGCACGCCTTTCCACTAGGAAATACTGAAATGAAGTGAATCTAAAGGGTGATTCCCATAGAACATAATCTTATGAACTTATGTCATTGTGCGAAATATCAATGTGAAGACAATGTAGTTGGTGATGATGGTTGAAGCTGAAAATTAGGTGTTTTTCACAATACAAGGAGCATTTTTGTCAGGTGTACCTGGAAATCTAAATGAGATAGAGCGCTTTCCCTGATCTCAGATTGTAGAGCACAAAAACAAGCCCAGAGGGATTTTGAATTATACATCTAAATGGTAACAATCGGAAGATATTGTTAATCAAAAACTAAAATTCATCAAAATTGATTTTTTCTTCAAATTTCACTCATTTTTGAAAAAATCATAACTCCGTACTCAATGGTGATAGAGAGTTCCAAATGATCTCATTTTATTCAGAATTACATAATCTAGAAGAAAAGCTAGAGCAAATTGTTCTGTCCGATTACGAGATTTGGCAGAAATAGCTGAAAACTGGAAAATGAGTCGAAAATACGAGGTTTTTGGGCCACCCTTTATCTAGCACAAGGAAATTTTGCATGAAGAAATTGGTTCTGGACTTCTCTTATGTACCCTCATAATATATTAAAAAATAAATAAAATTCAAACAGCCTATTTTGATAGTTTGAATCTTGGTTATGACAACTTTCACTGTCAATTAATTTCAATATTACTAATTAATAATTTACAATAGTGACAATATTTTTATACTATTAATATTTCGAATAATTGTTTGAATTTTATAGCTCGCGCTTTGCGCCTGGTGCAATATCTCATGGATAGATGGATGAATAGAATTTTCATTACTATTTGAAATAATGTGATTAAAAAATTAATATAATTGCATATTTCACAGTTTTGTCTCAAAATATATCTAAAAAATTGATTGAAATTTAAATTACGGTAACTAATATAAAAAATAGCTAATAAAAGTCGAAATTCATCGACAAAAAAAAATGTCACTGACCGAGGTTCGAACCTAGATCATGTTTGTAATTCACTGAGCTTTGAGCTTTTGAGTACACGCCTTTACACTCTCGGCCATTGCATCTTTTGATCGAATTGGCCTGTAAGTCAGGTAACGTATGTAGGCTACTATAATATAGTGTAGCCTATAGCGGCAAACTTGAAGCGGTTTGCCGGCATTTTCACAACAAAATATTGCTCTGAAAATAGTTAAATCATAGAGAAAACATTCAAAGATTCAATCTTGAGTGGGCCTAATGTTTTCTCTATATGGTTTGATATTGAAGAAAAATTATCTAAAAGTTTTAATAATGAATTACGGAAAAATTACTAGGATTTTTAGTCAAGGCTGAGTTTCACCAGTAGGCTTACCTTAAACTTTAGATCTCTGCTGTATTTTCCTATTATTATTGTTGATTGTATTGCATTAAGAAGTGGAATTCGATAATAAAAAATAAACAATTATTACTCTACCTCACTTTTAAATATTGATACAATTATTGTACTTTGATTTCAAATTCGATTCTTCACTTTTAAAGACTTGCGATACGTACCTTTCTGACAATGGACAATGTAGCCAACATTATATTGTTGAGGCTATGGAGATATCATCGTATTCTATTGTTTGATATCAAAAACACAATAATAAATATTAAATTATGAAACAGTAATTTATAAAATATATTATTATAGACATAATACCGCGATTCACGATACATAATTATATAGATTATTACAGTCATTATGAGATTATCTCTCTATGATTTTTGTGAGATCGGACACGATCAGCTGTTATTCAAGGTCATTTTACAGCCCTAGGGCTGTAAAGTTTTACGGCCTGGTCGGAAAACAATCACTTTCGGATCTACTTAGGGACTGGGAAACAGCTGCTTCTCTGCAGTGTGGCGAAAACATGTTTGTTGAGGGGCTAAGGGACAATCATTTTAAAAAGTTTGGACAATCATTGTTTGTCAAACAAAAAATTACTGTTTTTCCAAACATTTTCAGTGTTGACAGCTGTAAAACATAAAAACTGTTCTTCCACTCACAAATATTTGTTTGGTGACCCGTCCACACTGACCAATGGGAAAACATTGTTTGCCAAACATGATAAAATTCGCCTAAACTTTTTCAAGAAACATGATTGTTGTACATTTGTTCAGTGTAGACACTGCTTTAGAAATAAAATTTCACAACATGGGAAAACACTATTACAAAATGAGGAAGGATGAATTTACAGTGAATAATAACGTTTCTATGTATAACCTGAGAGTTACATCTCATAACATTTATAATATTAACTATTCAGATTTGACAATAGTGCGAAGACAATTGGGGTATCTTAGCTCAAAAATAATAAATATCATGCAAATGCATTGTCAGAATCTCTTTCTAATAGGGGTAGACAGAGGATGGAACAGATAAATAAGTGGGTGATACAAAAAATTTTTTCGACATCAGTCAAATATTATAATACTAGTAATTAGTTGTTAACTTAGATTTTTTGTAGCTTTGATTATAGTAAATAAATTTTATATTGTCTAAACAGCTGATACTCTCACTCAGCGGTCAGGGTTTTGCCCTTGCTGGGTTGTGCCATGTAATTTTAATTTATTGTGAAATAGCATAAATTATAATCTAGAATATTTCTTCTGGAAGTTTTTTATTTTGTATTTTGTTTTTATGGGCAATAAAGATGTTTGAAAAAAAAATGAGTATTTGCATCTTGAGGAATTAGACCTTTTTTAGATGGTGATATAAATGAATGATTACAAAATTAGTTACTGAGGCCGACAGTCGCATATGAAGTGACACATATTACATAACAGAATCAATGATTTATCAATACCAGCTTCGAAGTATATTGTACAATATTATGATTTACAAGTTTATAAGGCTACATGAGGATTCTAAGAAAGGTATCTACATTCTCACACTCCATTACAAATCTCTCAAAAACCTAGATCATATCTTGCATTGCCTTATATCCAAGGCTTAACTTTGTCATTTTGGATCAAATGCCCTGTTGTAAGCGTTCATGACTATCTTGAGCCCATTTTACATCAGAACACCAGTGAGTGGTGTCCTATGTAGAACGAACTAATACATCAGTGAGACACCACTGGTATCAGAGACATCAAGACACCGTGCTTGTGTGGGTAATGAGGCAGAGATAATGAGTGAACTATACATGAATTACACAAAATTAGGTGAAAGAGTGATCACACAAATATTGTCAAATCCACAAAAAAAGTTTATTTAAAACTAGACTCGAGTTTCAACGCCATAATTGGCATCATAAATGATATACTTACTTACTTAACACATTTATTTTATGGATTTGACAATTTGTGGATCACTTTTCCACCTCATCATGAAAAGGTCTACAACATTTCTGATACAGGTGAATTACATAAAATAACACCTTGATCTTGAAAGAAGAATCCAGATAGCCGTTAGCGTAGAGGAAAGTCATCATTTCAATTGAGTATCGAACCATTATTATTTTTCAAAGTGGATCAATAGAAAGAGGTAAATGCAATCCAAAGTACAGCCATACTTCAAAAACTGTGCCATCTAATCTGAGAATTATAGATTTCTACACCTGTAGTAAAATTCCCTTTCCACTATCGGATCCATTCCTTATATGCAAAAATACAACCTGCATAAAATTGATGCATTAAGCTGCCCATTCCACAATGTTTGTAGTTGAGATGGATCCATTCGGACTACGTTATACCACAGAATACAATTAATTATAATAATTAAAATTATAGGAG
>NC_052505.1:94589411-94631911 GCF_014356525.2 Nilaparvata lugens
AGGTTATATAGTTACTGTAGTGTGGTCTAGTCTTTAGTTGAGTGCATCTGTTACCTACTTGCTTATTTTAGAAGAATATTGATTTCACTGAATATTGAGGAGTCGACACGATGATTTGTTAAAGTGAGTAGTGCTACAATTGATATTTTTACATGTTCATTGTGCGTTTTAATACTGTTGTCAATCTCAATGTATCAGGAAATTCAAATCTATGCAGCAATGTGATGTATGAATTTGTGAATGATGGTTCATGGTTTCATGATGATGATGTTCATATTTCTGATTCTTCTGATGAAGTTCTTTTACATTCACATAACTTGACGTGTTTGCCAAGTTCCATTCAATCTGACAGAATCTACTAGGACGGCAAAAAATCCGACTTCCAAAAGTTGATGTTTGTCAAATCACTAACACCTAGATTTACATTCAAATTCAAGTGGTAGTGGTCTAACTAATGAAATGAAATGTTTATTGGCAGAGATTAAAAAATTTCAACATCTTGAGCCATGTCCACACTGAACAAATGTTCGACATACATGTTCGGCAAACATGTTTGTTGAAGGGCTGAAGGACAATCATTTTAGAAAGTTTGGACAATCATTGTTTGTCAAACAAAATTTCACTGTTTTTCCAAACATTTTCAGTGTTGACAGCTGTAAAACATAGAACCTGTTCTTCCCACTTACAAATACTTTGTTTGATGACCTGTCCACACTGGCCACGGGCAAACATTGTTTGCTAAACATAATAAAAGTTGCACAAACTTTTCCAACAAACATGATTGTTGAGCATTTGTTCAGTGTAAAAACGGCTTTAGAAATACAAATTTGACAACATGGGAAAACACTATTACTAAATAAAATGGAATGCTAATAAAATATTGAGTATTTGCATCTTGAGGTATTAGACCTTTTTGAGATGGTGATATAAAAGAATGATTACAAAATTAACGCTAAAAAGTAGTTATTGAGGCTGACATACAAGCTGATATGAAGTGACACATATACATAACAGAATCAATGACTTATCAATTCCAGCTTCGAAGTATATTGTACAATATTATGATTTACAAGTTTATTAGGTTACATGAGGATTCTAAGAAAGGTATCTACATTCTCACACTCCATTACAAATCTCTCAAAAACCTAGATCATATCTTGCATTTCCTTATATCCAAGGCTTATCTTTGTCATTTTGGATCAAATACCCTGTTGTAAGCGTATTGTTCATGACTATCTTGAGCCTATTTTACATCAGAATACCAGTGAGTGGTGTCCTATGTAGAACGAGCCAATACACAAGTGAGACACCACTGGTATCAGTGACATCAAGACACCGTGCTTCTGTGTGGGTAATGGGCGGATGATAATGAGAGAACTACACATGAATTACACAAAATTGGGTGGATTGTGATCACACAAATATTGTCAAATCCACAACAAAAGTTTATTTAAAATAGACTCGAGTTTCCAACGTCATAAATGATATAATTAGGTACTTACTTAACACACTCATTTTTATGGATTTGACATTTGTGTGATCACTTTTCCACCTCATCATGGAAAGGTTCTACAACATTTCTGAAGACAGTGTGAATTACATAAAATAACACCTTGATCTTGAAAGAAGAATCCAGATAGCCGTTAGCTGTAGAGAAAGTTCATCACTTTCAATTGAGTATCGAACCATTATTATTTTTCACAAGTGGATCAATAGAAAGAGGTAAATGCAATCCAAAGTACAGCCATACTTCAAAAACTGTGCCATCTAATCTGAGAATTATAGATTTCTACACCTCTAGTAAAATTCACTTTCCACTATCGGCATCCATTCCTTATATGAAAAAATACAACATGCATAAGAATTGATGCATTAAGCTTCCCATTCCACCAATGTTTGTAGTTTGAGATGGATCTCATTAGGACTACGTTATACCACAGAATACAATTAATTATAATAATTATAATTATACGAGTAATAATAATTAATGGGAGTTATAATTAATAATAATTATAGGAGTTTTCTCTGGTTATATAATTATATAACTATATAATTATATAATTAATATAATTATATCATTGATAAACTGATATATAATTATATAATTATATAATTATATATTATATTATTATAAAATTATAGGGGTTTTCTCTGGTTATACTGTTATATTATTTCTTTGAACTTCAATGCCTTCCATCCAACTTATGCAGACAGTTTTAGGTAGATCCTACTATAGTGAGATCCACGTTATAATGGCAGTGTACGATTGACAATAGTGTTGCTGTCCTTGTCTCTCATGCAACATAACAGATAGTGCTATCTCCCTCTAGCTTTGCAATGTAGCAAGTTGTTCAGGATTTTTTTTCACTTTTGACAGTGATTGTACAGAAGTAAACAAGCAATCCTCAGCAGCCAAGTTTCTTTTGATTTATAACAAAATGCTAAAGTAGAGGAGTCGTATAATTGATTTTAAATGTATTTTCGAATGAATGATAAAATTTTTAGATATTACCGTATGAGATAAATTTTATAGATAAATAAAGGCAGGCTATCTATCTATCTATCTATGAGAAACACAAATGACTTCTGAAAGACACACAAATGACACTCCAAAAGTTGATAGTTTTGAGACCATCCTAGACTTGGTCCATGCTTCAGTTTACCGTAATAGATTAGGCCTACACTAGTACTGGTATAAATAATATTAAAATGTATTTCAGGATTATTTCCATTGATATTATCTCATTATAATAGGACTTGTATTTTTTATCATATTCCAAATAAATTGGAATAGAATTCCTACCGAATAACTTAATTTCTGCTGCTTTCATGTTCAGATTGCTGTATCACAGCTTTTAAAATTAGCCGCCATTTCAGGTTTGTATAAAAATGAAAAATGTTATTTCAAATCAAAGTTAGAATAGAATTTTGAATAAAGATATTCTATTGATAAATTTGATCAATTTGACATTAAATTGATTATTTTATCATGGGAATGGAAACGAATATATATCAAATTTAATGGGGTGAATTGAGTAACAGCTGTGTACACTCAGTGACAAATGGAGTCAACTCGGCAACGTTGTTCTCCATCTTTCTCCACTGCCATTATAACGTGGACCTCACTATAGTGTGATGCATCATTGCTGAGATCAGATTTATTTTCATTTTTGCATATCATATTATAGAGTTTTATCAGAAAGGTTCCTCGATAATATAGATACACTTTATTACGATTCACTGATAACTATGAGCTGTGGTTTAGTGATAGAATGAGAAGCATTAACGTTATCTTCAAGATATTCTGACAGTTGAGCGTGAATTCCACCACAGATATTATGAAGATTATAGATTATAGAGATGTGGGTTATAGAGATGTATTATTGTAAACCTGCTGACCCACAATGTATGTATTCTAACAAGAATCTAGTTTATAGTGAGTTCTACGTTATAATGCCAGTACTTGATTAACATTGGTGTTGCTATCCTTGTCTATCATTCGACAAAGCCGATACTTTGCGAATTCATTGATGATGGAAAGTGCTAATAATCACAGTATGTGTGAGATTGCCTTGAAGGTCTTCAGAGACTCACGTCAAATTATAAGCTTTGCTTGAATGATAAGTTGTGAAGAGAGATAAAATGTTCCTTGGAGAGTGAATATCAGTAGATATAGTATTATTATACAGGAGAAAGAAGGATTAGATATAGAGTAAGAGTACGGTATAGTAAAATAAAGTAGAAATCATTATAGCACATTGAGCTAATTGTATATCTTCGTGCTTTCAACAACTTTCTTTCCATTCATGGGTATTTATAGCTTAATCAGGAGTGGATTCGGGAGATCTCTCACAGGATTGCTTAATTCTAGACAAACTTGAAGCTTTTTCCTTAAAAGTTGTAGTAATCGTATACAAGTATAAATACCACTGCAACTTGCAGTCGTATATCTTCTTATTGCGAATGATGCCAACATGAGCTTGTAGCTTGAGTGTGCGTGATTTGATGAGATGATCAAACGCCCATTCCTACCGGCGGGATTCGAACCCACGCGTAAGTTGCAAGGCCCAGACCACCTCTTAACTTCGACCGGCCCTTCTCTAACGGTTATCAAGAAAATTAAAAGCTTTTATTGGAAGAATATTGTAACGGGTTCCTTTCAGCGTGTTGAAGAACTACCCCGCCATTGTTAAAATCGCCTCTTAAAAGTCCATTGATTGATAGATTGCTTGCTGGAGGTGATTTGATGAATCAAAATACTACAATCGTTACGGAGCTTCAAACGTTACAAAACAAAGGAACTAATAAGATCTATGGTTATATTTATCTATCATCATGATATAGATATAGTGAATGTGGTATCACATCGTTTCCAATCATACTTCAATGAATTATAGTGGGTTAGGCTACAATCTTTGAGACGATCCCCGCCAACAAAAGCAAATTAAATGAAGAGATCCCCGCCAATAGAAAAATAATCGGAGAGAATAATTCAGTCTAACAATCCTCTTTCCATTTGTTAACACTTCTTCAATGGAATTATCCTTTGAAGATATCGACTATTATAACATTCTTTTGTTATATTTTATACCTTGTTTCTACTGTATTCTCTCGCCTCTTTTGTGATAAGCGAATCAATTTATTGATGGTGGTTCGAAATATTGATTGATTTGATCATTCATTAAATGGATAAGTTAACGGGAATATCCATATGAAAATATCCAGAGGATTGACAATACAATCTATAATTTGATAAAGAAATAATTATTGGCTTATACACGTACAGGATATTCACGCGAATGACACATCATCATCTCTGAGCTTCTGGACTGATTAAGTTGAAAATTTTGATATTGATTCTCAATTTACCCAGGATGGTCTATTCTAAATAGACCATAATGTGATCTATATAAATGAACTATAATATGACCTATAAATAGACCTATTTTAAATTGTTAAAGGATTTCTGTACGTAGTGCAGGTTTTATCGGTTGCTCCTCTGCATGAAAGAATATTATACAAAATAGACGCAACTGGTGCAGTCATTTGGATAGAATGCCACCTGGGAGAATCCCCCCTTGAAGTCCAAAAATATAGACCTACTGGATAAAGAGATGTAGGGATGCCAAGAAAGAGATGGGTACCGGAACAGGTTGATTAATAAACTTAATCCCTGAAGTGAAGATGATGGTGATTATTTCAGTTGGTCAAGTTTTGAGTTTGTCAAATAATCAGTTTAATTAGACCCTTGCGTAGCACAGGTAACCTGCTGGTACACAATATAAATAGTGTGATGAAACTTTCAAATAAATCTCATGAGAAGAGAGAATCAAACAGAAAAATTGTAATTACCCTTTTTAAAATGAAAGAATATGCTAAAGGAATAGTTAGCGACCGAGTGATAAAGCTTCCTTATCAACAACTGAGTATCAGATAAAATTACCGTTCTGTACTACACATTTTTCTAGAGAATTATTTAATAAAATTATAATTATTCTGCAAATTGAGTACAAATCGTTTATGAATTGCTCATTGAATTTTGAGGTTACACTTTGTTTACTATTGATCAGATGTTTTGGAGTAGCTCAAACACAGCTGACTGATTCAATATATTGTAAAATGTCATGCCAGGATTTCATGCAAGCTGTTATTATTTCTAAAATTAAGAACTATCGATAAAGGACCAAGAATTTCGATAAAAAAAAAATATATGTGTTATTGTTGAAATTATTTATTATTCAAGAAATTGTATTATAATATCAAGTATTATTGTAACTAACTAGGTCATAGCATGAACATTATATTTGATAAGAGCAGCAGAAATTAATTATAACAATTTCAAACATAATAAGAATTGTATAAGAATGTTTAAATTATTAATTATTATTTCAACTGAACCACATGGTGAATGAATCTCTTTGGCAAGTCAAAGCCAATCATATAGCATAGAAATAGCACCAAAAAGGTGATCGTTTGAAAACATCATATGTTAATCTGTTATCAGACAACAAACCTGCCTTATCATATATGCTAGCGCATGTACATTGTATAGAGGAACTCTATCTAGAGAATTAAGTGGTTTAAAGAATTATACAAATCAAATTATTATTGTAATTAAAGGAATTATATTTTACTGCTTGCCACTGACGTCATGCCTACGTCATAATCATTCTACCAATGGCAAATTTTCATGCAAATTAATTATACAGAGATTCTCAGAGAAAAGGTTCTAGCCAAGAGGCTTAGAAAAAGACAGTCACTTCCCTTTTGAAATCCTCACCAGTAAGACCTCGTTAAAGTTACCAGACCTATTTGTGAAATTTTGTTCGATTTTATATGTTTTATCTGTGAGCCAATATTTTCGGCTATTCTAATTGTTATTTGTAAATTTATTTTCATCAATCGATAATTCAAGAGTTTAAAGTTAAATTATTCCCTAATTAATTGGTGAAGGAGATATTTTAAATTAAAGTCCCACACGAGCTGAGACCGAAGCCTGGACCCGCCGCCGATCAAACAATTTTGATCTAAAGAAAAAACCACGACCTCCAAGGAGTTTCACGTGAGTTTTAAGATTTAAAAGGGGCCCCAATCTACGCTTCGAAAAATATTACAGTGCAGAAAATATAAATTTTTTCTTCGTTAAATTATTGGCCACGCCGACAAGCGCTTATTAATCATTAAGATCTTATATTTTATTCAATATAGAATTTATAAGGACTTGTGGTTGATTAACTATCCTCCGCTGCCAGAACCACGACCCCGAGCATTTTTAAAAATATTTTATAATTATTTTCACCATTTTTTCATAAACTGTTAATTTTATCAATTGTAAAATTCTGTCGAATCATGCATGGTGGTCATGCAGTACAAGAATACTTCTAATCATTTTTGTTAATGTTAAATTATTATCAACCTGTAAATCAAGCTCTGAATCTGCACTGTCAAATTCTATATTTTATTATATTATATTTCAATTTTGTTAATTCGTCTTCTGAGTTCGATTATTTCTTAAGCCTGTCAATTATTGTGTCTGATACGTTCTATATCATCAAGAACCGATCGAATACGATCATTGAAATAATTGAATTAAGCTGGATATTGGAACAGGTCTAAGTGGATGTAGAGTGTGGGGTCAAATTTTCAATAATTTTTCTTAATTAATTAAGATGAACATAATTTTTCAATATCAGTCAATACTTTAAAGCTTCAAGTGAAACACAATATTGAACTCTTTCTCAACTGCCAGCCTCTACTGGATGGGAAGCATCAATGTTTTTTATTATAAGTTCCAAGTTGACATTTCTCAGTGATACAGTAACTTTCTCAGGTTTTCTTTACCTTCATGTCAAAAGGTTCGTATCAAAGGAAAAAACCCTGGGTGGCGTCCCACTACTTATACAGTTGAGACACGACAACTTTCAATCTATCACCTTTTTACAACACATCTGCTGATTGCTATCTTCAACTCTCAATAGAAAAAAAACGAAAGTATTATCGAAAGGTCTGGTGAGAAGCAATATCAGACAACACATGTATATACAAAAATGTATAAGTATTATATATATGAGGATATAGAGATACTTTGAAGGCTATTGTATATCAGACAAAACCTATATACCATTACATATCCCAGAGAAAACTTCTATAGGAGGTCCACGCTATAATGGCAGTATTTGATTAGCAATGGTATTGTTATCCTTGTCTATCATTCAACAAAGCGGATAGCGCTATCTCTTTCTCGCAATTCTCTGTTGCCAGATCGTCTTTTAAAAATGTAGAATATTGATAATTAATTAACAAAATATTTCATCTCAATTAAGAAAATTCTTTATTAAATTATTGAGAAATATAATTCTTGCTTAATGAAATATCATTGATTATTTTAAACAAGAATGAACAGTTAATATTACATCAATAGACCTGTATCAGCTACCGTCTGTAGGAGGCATTGACAGAGGATCAGCAACGTTGTTATCCTATCTTTCTCCACTGCCATTATAACGTGGACCTCGCTGTATACTTCTGAGATTGTCCTATTGTATCCCTATATCTATATTCAAAACAATATATAGAAAGAAGACGTTGTAGACTATTGACGATACGTGATGGAGAGGTTGACCATTTTTTTTTTTAAGATGTAGACAGTTCCACCAGAATATGGAACTTTTTCTATTGTGTTATAACTGTATAAATTATGTATTATATGGTATCCATATCTCATGAGTCAATCAAGTTGTAAAAGAGAATTGTTATCTTTGGATAGCGACAGCAGAGCTGTTAGCAAAAAGGTGATAGGTCTTGTGGTAGGTCTTCTTCTTCCTTCTCAAACTCCTCCTCCTCCTGCTCATCCTCCTTCACCACCACCTCGTCCTCTTCCTTCTCCGCCACCTTCTTCTTTCTCTACTACTTCAATACAACACACACTCTCTGTAAGATTGATCAGTTGGTTGGCTGGATATATATTCTTCAACTTCTTGTTGTTGTTGTTGTTGTTCTTCTTCTTCTTCTTCTTCTTCTTCTCCTTCTTCTTCTTCGTCATTTTCTTCTTCGACTACTCCCCCTCCTCCACCTTCTCTTTCTTCTTCATCTCCTGCTCCTCTTTCTCCTCCTTTTCCTCCTCTTACTCCTCTTCTTCCTTCTTCTTCTCATCATCCTCCTCTCCTTCTCATTTTCCTCATCATCTTTATGTTCTTCTCATCCTTCTCCTCCTCCCCTCCATTCTGTTCTACCTCTTCTCTACCTATACTTCCTCCTCCACTTCTTTCTCATTCTTCTTCTTCGCCCTATTCTCTTTCTACTCTCTTTTTTTCTGTGGTTTTATTTTTCTACTCCTTCCCTTTTTCTTCTTCATCATCTTCTTATTCTTCTTTCTCGTTTTATTCCCTTCCTTCTCCCTCTTCTCATTCTCCTAATCTTCCTCCTCCTTCTCCTCCTCTTCCTCCTCTCCCACCTCCTCCTCCTCCTACTACTCATCCACCTCCTCTACATCATCATTACTACCTTCACATCTTTTATTCCTTCTCCTCTTCTTCCTCATTCATCTTCTTCCCCTCTTCCTACTCACTCTTTTTCCTCCTTTTTCTCTTTTCTTCATGTTTGTATTTTCCTACTCCTTTCCTTCTTCCTCTTCATCATCTTCTCCTTCTCTATTCTCATCTCCTTAATCATTTTTACTTCTTCATTTTCTCTTCCACTTCTTCCCTCTACTTCTCTACCTCCTCCTTCTCCTCCTTCTCCTCCCTCTCCTCTCCTCTCTCCTCCTTCTCCTCCTTCTCTTTCTCCTCGTTCTCTTCTTTACCTTCTCCTTCTTCTACTTCTTCAATACCACACACACACTCTCTCTGTAAGATTGATTAGTTGGTTGGCTGAAGATATAGGAAATGAAAGTATTATAGGTGGAAGAATATAGATGATATCGAATATGGACATTTTTATGGCAGTTAACTTCAGGAAGTAGTGGATCTTTACGAATGTTAGAATTGATGAGTTGAGATATTGGAGAAACCAGGATCATATCAGAGAAAATTCTACGATAAAGATCTTATCTTATCTTAAGTTTCTTAACTTGTAGGATGTGATTGTTTTATTCTGTGTTTAGAAGGTGAGGCTGTGAGGTCCAAGTTATAATGGCAGTATTTGAATAACATAAGTATTGCTATCCTTCTCTATCATTCGACAAAGCAGATATAGGGTATCTTTTTCCAGATCCGCAACGTTGCTAGATCGTTTTTGAACAATCCAGCCAGCAGGCTCACTCTGCTTATCCGACTAGCCAGGGGGCCCCGGCTGGATCATCCAGAAATAAAATCAGAATTTTTCCATTTGAGTTAACTTCTTCCCGTCAAAAAGTCAACAGAGACTTTCAGGCTCGATTCGATCATCACTTTATTTGAATTATGTAGCACAGGATTGCAAAAATCTCTTTTTTTATAATACTTAACAAACATTCACTTATTTTTATCAATTATTGTAGGCTCGGTTAAGATATATGAGCATTTATGTATTTCAGAATGTTTCATTAAAATTTGAAACAGAAATGATGTGGAAAGCGCAGCAAGCATCCCTAAGTAACCCTCTCAAGAATGAGTTTACTTGAGAAATGTGGAAAAGTGCATTGAAAACTCAATGAAAAACTTGATAAAAGAAAACATCTAATTCAGCCCAGCTATTACTTGAGCTAAACCTGTTCAAACTTCACTGTTTCAAATTAGAACATTAAATTTTATTTGTTTTTTTTTCTCTCTCAAGCATGCTTTGTAAATTATTTTCGCACATGAATCTTTTGTTCAATAATACTTGTCTTTCCTTTCAAACTAGTAATTCTTAGATTAGTCTCACATTATTTTACTTTTTTCAAATTTTAATGATTATGTACGTAAACTCATATTATATTTAGTATAGCTTGACTGTTAACCTCAATATTTTCTTTTCTTTGCTTCATAATAATGTTTTCCAATTCATTTATCCGTAGATTTGAATCAAATTTAACATAATTAAATTTCTGTATTAATATTAGTAAATTTCATTTTAATCAATCTCTACTTTTCACATGCTTTCATTCACCATGCTTATATTTGTACCTTATGTTATTTATACCTAATTGCTTCACAGCACACACTTTATGAATGTAGTATCATAATTCATTGTATTCGTATCGTTCATTGTATTACCATTTATTTTTCATTTTTTACATGTTCAATTTGTTGGTTAACAGTTGTGAAGACTGATTTGGGCGTAATGCCTGTAGTCTTCCTTGACATTGTAAATAAATAAATAAATCAAATTATTTAAATTTTCAAGTTTAGTTGTTCCTGAAAACCCTGGAATCTTACTCAAACCTGCAACGAAATGTTAGACGGACCTGTGTACTAACTATGAACAATATGTGTCTGAATTAAACTTCTGAACTAAACTTCTTGTGCCAGTTGATGTTTTCACTAAGTCCGGGCGTATACTAGTTAGTCAAGACAAGACAGTCACGTTTAGTCACATTAGTTCACATAGTTGCTCATGAAGACATGTCTAATTGCATTGACTAAAGCCGTGTCCACACTGAACAAATGTTCGAAAACATGTTTGTTGAAAAAGTTTGGACAAGTTTTATTGTTTGCCTGTGGCCAGTTTGGACGCGTCACCAAACAAAATATTTGTAAGTGGGAAGAACCGGTTTTATGTTTTACAGCTATCAACACTGAAAATGTTTGGAAAAAAGTAATTTTTTGTTACAAACAATGATTGTCCAAACTTTTTAATCTGTTTGCCCGTGGTGCGAACGCTATTTTTTGCACCACGGGCAAAAATGTTTTTCCGGCTCTCAAAGTTTTCTAGTCCTCGTCCTACGGCCTCGGACTTGAAAACCGATTTCGAGCCGGAAAAATCTCATTTTCTGCTCTAGGTGCGAAATTACTATTTTTGAGGAGCTCAGGATATATATATATAATATATATATATAATATAAAATTGATAGAGTAAAATAATTATATAGGTAGATAAGATCAAATAATTGATTAATAAAATGAAGTAGGCTGAAAGTAGATCAGGGTTATCAACTTTCAGTAATATACAGCATTATGCAGTGGATAATTGAAATAACATGAGTTTATATAATATATATATATATATATACAATTCGTTCTATAACATGGTTTAAAGGTTTGTATTTGTGGGATGGGTGGGGATGGATGTCATGTGATCGTTCTAGGGCCGGACAGTTTCAGTCATTTGTTCCAAAAGATGTTTTTTTAAAGTCAGGATGAAGCTCGCTCGGCTCTCGATGGACCTGATAGAAACAGGAAGTGCATTCCATGCACGACAGGCACTGACTAAGAAGGATTTTGTGAAAATAGTAGTTCGATGATTGGGTATCCTTAAAGTACTTTCTCCGGTTCTAGTATGTGAAGCATCTATCCTCCTACCTTCAGAGACAAATTTGAAATCATCTTTAAAATAGTTCGGATTACCGTATTTCAAGATATCTCTAACAAGCTTGACTATTCGAAAAAGCCTCTGATCGGGAAGCTTTAATGTTGAACTAGCAATGTGGGCTGGGGTGATATGATCATGGCGTTGGAGAGAGTAGACGAAACGTAGACAATAATTTTGGCAACGCTGTAGTTTATCATTCAGAGTGACTTGCATATCGTTAAGAACAGAATTACAATACATTAAATGTGGGAAGATGAGAGATTGAACCAATAATAATTTAATGTTTCTAGGGAGGATATCGTGCATTTTCTTCAATGCATGCATGGCTGAGAATACCTTTTTACAAGTTTTGTTCACTTGTTCTGACCAGTCAAGAGTATTATTCATAATAATGCCTAAATTTTTAACTGAGCTACAGTAAGGAATGTCATTACCGTCTACACTAATTTTGTGAATCGATTCAAGGTCAATATTGTTTATAAGACGAGAATATCCAATTATAATGGGTTGTGTTTTGATGGGATTAAGCTTAAGGCCATTTTTCTTTGTCCATTCCACTATCGAATTGATATCCTGATTCATTATTCCAACTGTTTCATTAATTTTTGTTATGGGACAGCTTAAATAGATTTGAAGGTCGTCTGCATAAGTATGGAAACTGGAGAATTTGATAATGGAAGAAAGGTCATTAGCATACAAAGTGAAGAGGAGAGGGCCTAAAATTGAACCTTGTGGTACTCCATGCATAACGTTTTTCCAAGTTGACTTTTTGTCACCGACAGATACACATTGTTTCCTACCTAATAGATAGGATTTAAACCAAACTAACGAGTTGTGACTGAAACCAAGAATAGCCACTTATTCAGAAGGACTGTATGATCAACAGTATCGAATGCTTTAGAAAAATCAAATAGGGTGAGGATGGTGCATTTTCTTTGGTCCATAGCTAACCTTATATCATCAGTGACACGAAGCAGAGCTGTCTCAGTTGAATGGAATTTTCTAAAGCCTGATTGAAAGTTATGAAGCTTACTATTGTTGTCTAGAAATTTTACAACTTGAGCATGAATGAGTCTTTCTAGCACTTTGGACAATGCAGGTAAAATACTGATTGGTCTAAAATCCTCAACTTTATTGGTGATGGAACTTTATTTAGAGGGCGAACCAGAGCAAACTTCCAGTTTTCAGGGAAAATGCCTTCTTCAAGTGACTTGTTGAAAATGTATGTAATGGTTGGTAAAACAGCAAATAACATCTTCTTGATAAATTTAATAGGAATTTTGTCTACACCCATAGCATTACTATGAATACGTTGAATTGCTCTGAAAGTGTCTTCTTCTGAGATTGGATGGAAATGAAATTGATCAGTGATTGGTAATCTAAGTTTGTAACCTGCTCTTCAAGATCATCAATGTGATTAGCAATGACAACTTCGTCGCGTTGGTTAGAGTGTGAAACGAAATGGTCATTTATATTATTCAATGGTAAGTCAATTTGTGGATTCGATTTCTCTTTGCCAAGCCCGAATTCTTTTATTCCCTGCCAAAGTGATTTAGAGTCTTGTCTATTGTTTGTCATAAACGAATTCAAGTACCTAATCTTTGAGTTCCGTAATTCCTGTTTAACCCTATTTCTAAGGCTCCTATACTCTATCAAACTGTCCAAGTCAAATGTCTTTTTAAATTTTCTATGTGCTTTGTCTCTACGTCCCATCATCTTAAGTATGTCTTCAGTCATCCACGGTACTCGTCGTTTTCTATTAATCCTCCTTGTCACATAAGGTGCATGTTTGTCATACAAAGTCAAAGTCCAATTCTCGAAAGTCTTGACCATGTCATCAACTGAGGGTAATGCTTCAATTTGATGCCATGGAGTCTGAGCCACATCAGTCAGGAAGGCGGCTTCATCAAAGTTTTTGAAGTCTCTATAAGTGATAATTTTCTGTTCTGGCTTGGGTATCTTATGGGAAAGTACACAGTAGATCAAATCATGTCTAGAAATAGCTGGGACTGAGATTTGGCCTGCTTGAACAACCTCATTGGGATCACTAACAATGAGAAGGTCAATGAGTGTGTCTGATTCATTAGTATGATGAGTTGGATCGAGAGGTAAAATAGTCATGTTTAGGCATTGGAAAATTGTAGTCAGTTGAAAGTAGTCAAAGTTACGATTTGTCATGTTCAAGTCGGTGTTCATATCCCCCATAACTAGTATACGGTTATAACAAGGCATAAGAGAAAGCAAGGCACTTTCGAAATCTGTGAAATGACCTATTTTTGGTGGGCGATAACAGATACCAACGAGTAATTTATCAGTACTAGATAAGGATAATTCAAGTAGCATAAACTCTGGTCTGGAACAATACTCTTGTTTAGATGTGATTAAAACTTTTGTTTTGATACCTTCTTTCACATAAATTGCTACACCCCCACAAGCTTTATTTAATCTATCATTCCGGAAAAGATTATATCCAGGCAATGCAACAAAATTTGATGAAATACTAGGCTTCAAAAATGATTCGGAATTCCGATTATATTGAAGTCCTGAAAACGGAAGATTGCTCTGAGTTCATCAATGTGGCAACTGAGGGATTGTACGTTAAGGTGAGCAGCCTTGAAAAGTTTTTTGAAAGAGTGGAGCTTATTTGCTAGAAACATACCTGCGTCATTATTACTATTATTGAAATAATCATACCTACTTGAGGGCGAGCGAGCTGACGTGTCAGTGAGAGGCATCATGGAAGCAGCAGACCAATCGTGAACCGACCTCAGAACAACACATGACGGGGAAAATGGGGATGAAACTGATAAAACTTAACCTAAATGAAAAAGTCTCTTGATTCGAGTGCATTCAGCATGCCTTGACAGTTCGGCTCCCTTCACTATTTAAAGCACTAGTTCAAAACAAAATTCACTAAACACAATAAGATGTAGATGTGTGGAGTTCCGGTGATGAATAATCCTAATGGTGAATAAGACGAAGATTGAGGAAGAACTGGTAGTGGGAGATCTGGTCCAAGTGGAGATAGAGCGAGTAGGTATCCAGTAGTGGAAGAATCGGGTCCAAGTGGAGGTAAGCGAGAAGGAATCCAGTAGTGGAAGATCGAGTCCAAGTGGAGACAGAGAGAGATGGAATCCAGTGGTGGAAAATCGAGTCCAAGTGGAGATAGAGAGAGATGGAATCCAGTAGTGGAAGATCGTGTTCATGGTGGAGATAGAGCGAAATGGGATCCAGTAAAAACTGAAAAAGAGAAGAAAAAGCCAGCAGAAAAACGAAAAATCTTTGAAGAAAGTTATCAATTGAGAAAAGATACATAATACAACTGATAATGAATAATATCCCCATAAAATTGAAGAGGAATAGTATGATTCAATGTGGGAAAGAATCGAATATTATATGGATAAATATATGGATATTATAATATAATATATGGATACTAGTAGAAGGTAATCAGATAGAAGAGAAAAGGTAGAAGATAAATAGATATAGAAAGAGAAATAAACATTTGAACATGCTGGATAGCTAGTGAAAAAATCACAGGGAAAATAATGATAACAATGGGGAAGAAAAGAAGAGAAAGAAGGAATGTGCACAAATTGAGAAGAACTTATGAAACTGAACTATAGAATAAGAATAGAACATCGTATTGTGATCTTGAATTAATCAAGGAGAGAAGAAGAAGAAGAAAAGAAGAAGAAGAAAAGAAGAAGAAGAAGAAGAAGAAGAAGAAGAAGAAAGAAGAAGAAGAAGAAAAGAAGAAGAAGAAAAGAAGAAGAAGAAAAGAAAAGAAGAAGAAGAAGAAGAAAAAGAAGAAGAAAAAAAAGAAGGAGGAAAGAAAGAGGAAGAAGAACAATAACAAGAAGAATGAGCTATGAGAGAGGAACAAGAAGATAACATGCAGAATCGACAAGAAGAACAATTTCTCAGCTGTGGTTAAGTTTAGTCTACTTTTCAATTAAGGAAGCTAGCCAATTGAAATCAGATAGTAAAGGCGTAGCTCACCATATAACGTAAAAATCTCATAGATGGAAGCTATTCTGTTTTTTAGTGTTATTAATAGTGTATCACTGTGGTTAAAGCATAAATAATAGAAGAAAGCCTTAACTGAAACTCTACAACAGGGAAATATTTGCTATGAGCTGTATATCATAGTACAGCTATATAGCTTTAGGATATCAACTTGCCTTCTTTTTTATATTGCTAACTATAGTGAGACTCACGTTGGAATAGCAGTGGAGAAAGATAGGAGAACAACGTTGCCGATCCTCTGTCTTGTATAATAGATGGTAGCTGATACAGGTTTATTGATGTAATATTAACATCTGTTCATTCTCGTTTAAAATAATCAATTATATTTCATTAAGCAAGATTTTATATTTTTCAATAATTTCATAATAAATTCTCTTAATTGAGATGAAATATTTTGTTAATTAATTATTAATTTTAGGTTGTTAGAAGTGAAAAAGAGATAGCTCTATCCGCTTTGTTGAATGATAGACAAGGATATCAATACCATTCTTAATAATACACTGCCATTATAACGTGGACCTCACTATTAGCAGGTAACCCGTGCTTCGCAAGGGATCTGTTCAAAGCACAAAATAGATTCTGTGAATCTATTACTATAAAGTAAGGAGAGAGTAATAGAGTTGTTGAAGTCAAGAAAATAAGAGTCGTCATTCATTAAGGCTTCTCATGAAATAATCACTATCATGAGATGAATGAATGTTACCTCTCTGTTACATGGAAGACTGTTGCGTGCTGTATCACAGATAAACTAGTGACCCCCTTGTTTGGAGAGCTCGCTGATGAACTATTGTATTTTAGTCTTTGATACCAGCATCTTTCCATTATACAGAGTTGGTGAAAATTATGGAAACAGCTAAATATTTCATTCAAAAGAATAATTTGACAGTAGGTTTCACTGGAGATCCTATTTGGAATGAAAAATGACTCTGTGACTTCAACATCTTTGTCCCTCATATTAATCCGAGTTCATTTTCTTTAATGGGAAGGTGGTCATGATTTCGATATATATAGTTCCAAGAGAAAATGTATGGCGAAAACCGCACATTGATTTCTCAAACTGCTTCAATTTGTTGATACAGAAGTTGTAAATAATTATTGTGCGAATCAACCAGCTGATATCATGTGCCAGCACATGAAGGAATGTCTGTGTGATAGATCCCAAATAGCCTCAGCTGATGTTATGAATGAATGGAAATACTGTAGTAATATTGCATGCAATGAATTTTGTAAAATTTGTACACGTGAAATTCTAACCTTATATTGGACTTTGTCACCTATAAATTTGGAAGAAAAATAGCACAAGGACTGACTACCTTATTATTTTATCTGCCAATTTTATTACATTAGTCTCATTTGTATTGTGAATAAATGTAAAATTTTGAAATAAAAATGAATACTCCAGCTGATTGAATGATGAATTACAACAATTTTTTTCTTATGCACTTTCAATGTTATTTGTTATATCCTGAAAAAATACATAGAAGTCGGTAAATTTTTTGTCCAACAAACTTGAATATGTATTCAGAATTGTAAGGGGATTGATCAAATCTTTCAAAAGTTATAGTCGAACATACACACAGACGGACAACGACTTTGACCTTCTCTCGCTAACGCTCGTTTAATAAAACATGAATTGTTGGTAAAAACTCACCTTGGGGCTTCTTTCAGTCTGACTTCGTAGCAGAGCATTTCCTGAGACATTTATGATATTTTTGAAGAGTCCTGAGGCTTTCAACGCATAGCTTTTCTTTTTGTGAGACATAAAATCACCAAAAAACGAAGTTGAACACCAATCGAACTGTTGCAGAGAATTTATGAAAATAATGGGAAATGTTCAAGATGATGATTTACAGTGTTTTGATGGAAGTATTCTGAAAATTGAAGAGTTTAGAATGCCTTAGTTATTTAAACTACTTGAAAAGGCCTGTTGTTTATTTCCTAATTATTCATAGTTGAGAATGATATTGCATCTATCGATGTATGAATAAATAAATAGAAGTTTGGCTCTTCATTCCTACTCCAATAATTATAGTTTTTCTCAGAGATTTATTTCTATATCGGATAAGAATGTGGAGTTTAAAGTTTCTCTCACAGGGAAATTACAAACTCCTAGATAATTATTCATCCATCCATCTAAGGTAAGTGTATCAATAATTAATGTTCAATGAATAGGAAAGAAAATTGGGCTATAAAATTAGATATAGGAATAAATCCTGTATCGGAAAAGAATGTGGAGTTTTACTCTCGGGAAAACTATAAAAAAAAAACAAATTTCTCGTGAATTCATAAATTTATCAATTGGAAAATATCCGTTTTCACTAGTGGAAATTACTGAGATATTTCATTCATCTAATTGATAATGAATTATTAATTATTATTAAACGAAAACCCAAGTTAAATGCTTCAAATCACCCCGAAGACTTTTGTCTCCGATATGGCTGTTCACCCTGTTGTCAGTATTTTCAGTAGCAGTGACAGTCTTCGGGGTGATTTACAGCATTTAATATAGATTTAAGTTTAGTAATAATTATTAGTTCTTGACAAGGCTATTGTGTTAATATTGTTATCATTTATGATTGGAGATAAGTAAATTGGGCTGTCATGAACTCTCTCAGTCAAGCATCGTTTGGCGAACCAATCAGAACGTTTTTAGTAAATGATTGAAGGATTCTGATTGTTTACTAGTTTAGTTGCTAAGGTAACATAGCGCGCTTCACTAAGACAGTTCTCAAGCTTTCACAAATACGATCAAATACACTATTTATTATATATTTTTCCGGATTAAATACACTGATACCTCATCAGTATATCAAATCAAATACATTGTATATATTGTTCGTTTGTTGGACTTCATAGCTTTATTGAACAAAAGATTGATCCACAAGATATCGCTAGCTAACAAGACTTTTCAAACACTCTTCAAACCCACAAAATTTCTGTCTTTATTTGGATTCAAGCTACAGTAGAATCCACTACAAAATGTCAGTATTTTTGATTGATAATAGCTAAATTTCTTCACATTCAACCAACACTGACATACTGAAATGCTCTCTCTCTCTCACTCTTTCTCTTTCTCTTTCTCTCTCTCTCTATCTATCTCCCTCGCTACGTCTCTCCCTGTCTTTCTCTCTCTCTATCTCTCCCTGTCTTTCTCTCTCTCTCTTTCTCTTTCATGATCTCAAAACCCGATTCAATTTTCTCCGATAATAATAATTATAAATTGAAAAGCTATTTGTACCTCATTTCACTGATAAGCTTGCCTCTTAGTAAGAGACTTGATTCCGTTAGGATTAATAATAATTATATCTCTGGATAGGTAATTGAATATTATTTCAGACATCTTAATAGGCCATCTCAGTTTAAGTAGATTTTCTCATCAGGAGATCTTACTTTCAAAATTGCCTTCGGTCATGTTTGGAAAGATTACTTACTTGTTGAAGAGGCCTTTCATGATTCCATACAAGTAGATAGATAACTATTTGATGCTTCATAGAGTAATCCCTACAAGAAATTCAGATGATATCAGTTTCTAATGGGTCTGTTATATAGATCGCCTGGTTTATCGTGATTATTATATATATAAATAATACATTTATACAGGTTTTTCAGTTTTCAATTCAACTCAACAAATTATGGCTTTCGAATCTGGGGAAATAGGTGAAAAAAGCGTCTATTTGGCAGAAAAGGGCTATTCGTTGTATTGTGGGTTTGAAGAGTCAGGAACTCAGGAAACTCATGTAGAAACAACCTTATAGATTTGAATATAATGACCCCACGTACATGTATATCTATGTAAATTAAATGTATGTAAGAAAAAACTAAACATACCTAAAGAAAACTTAAACCTGTTCGACAGACATAACTATCATACACAATGTTATAAATAAACAAATAAATAAACATGAATATCAGACCAGAAACAGAGGATCCAAGTATCAGGCTACACAAGTCATACAAAAGTTACAAGTATCAGCAGTACATTCTGTTCAACAGGTTACCTCACATCAAAAATTTGTCGTATGAAAATTCAGGCTCAACTTTTAGTTGATTCATTTTTGGTAAATTGAATAACATTCTCAAAATTGATATTTCCACAATATTTTTGTTTTCTCCAATCAACAATACCATGAAGAATTTATCCTCTAAATCTCATGGATTTATCCCTTACCGAATATGAAATGTTCTGTCCCAAAAATTTAAACTTCAGGCGCTCATATCTCAAAAATGAATGATCGGAAAAAATGTTTTCCTGAGAAAACTTTTCCAATTTGATAGCTTGATGATATACAAATCGAGAAACTTTAAAAAATATCACCAGGAGAAAGTTTATTTCCAGCCTTTGCACAGCCTTAAAAACGCCCACATTGCTTAGATAGCAGAGAAAATACCCTGATGCGAGCACTTAACTCTTTGAAGAGTCCTGAATCTACAAACAATCATGAAGTAACACTGTCTGAAGTGTGTTTGTATAGTGAAGTCCACGTTATGATGGCAGTGGAAAAAAATAAAAAATATAAGTTTATAAAACAAAATATGAGTGAACAGTCAGGAGAATAAACAACTATAGAAGTAAACCATCAAAAATATCTCGCCTTGCCGAGATTCGAAGCCGGGCCACTGGTTTACAACTCCAGTGTCTAGACCACTAGACCACGGCTTCTCCACAGAACTGAACTGTATAAATGGAAAGACCCCCCTCGTAGATTGTTCAGACGAGCCGAGAGTGAATCTTTTGCTGTTTAGACTAACAGGGCTGCATAATGCAGTATTAGCATAAAGAAGTACGCTATTGTTTATTTATGGTATGAGTTTGATAGTGAGGTCCGCGTTATAATGGTAGTGGAGAAAGATAGGAGAACAACGTTGCCGATTCTCTGCTTCAGCTCAGATTCTCAGCCCGTTTCTAAGCTGATACCAGTATATCTGATGAATATGATTATCTGTTCAATCTTGTTCGAAATGATCAATTCTTTGTCATTCATCAAGAAAATATATTTTTCAATGATTACATGATGAATCTCGATTGAGAGTGAAATTCAGTTTATAAATGTTATATCTACATTGTTAAAAACGCTCTGACCACAACGCGGAGCTAGAATAAAGGATAGCGCATCTGCTTTGTCGAATTGTAGACAATGATAGCAAAACCAATGTTAATCGAATACTGCCATTATAACGTGGTCCACACTATACACGAACCTCGAACGTAATATTTCGACAAACAAACTACGAAACCTTTTATAAAGTACTTTCACTGGGTGGCAGCTGGAAGAAAGAGAAAATATTGTATTGAAAAATAACGTAGGTGTGATGAGTCTTTATCAAGTTGTTTCAAATCACAGCTTTACGATTAGACTACAGTTGGCAGAAAAGAATTACATTACGATGATAAAAAAGAAGAAGGAGATAAAGAAGAAGAAGAAGAAGAAGAAGAAGAGAAGAAGAAGAAGAGAAGAAGAAGAAGAAGAGAAGAAGAAAGAGAAGAAGACTAAAAAAGAAGAAGAAGAAGAAGAAGAAGAGGAAGAAGTCCTTATTTTGAGGACAGACGTGAAATTATCCATTGGCTATCAATAACTATTCAATTAGATAATTTGATTAGAAAAATATATAATTTTTTGAACATACTGTGTATTTCGATAGTTGGTTTGGCTGCTGGATTCCAATACAGAATTCTTAGTTCTCGAAAGAGCCTGCCAAATCATAAAATTCAAATTCTCAAATACAGTAATCTCTTATCATAATACAGAATATCAATCATTTAAATACACTTAATCAAATACAATGATCAGCTATATTGTATAGAAGGCAGTTGCAAGACAGAGGGTAGGCAACGCTGCTCTCCTATCTTCCCCACTGCCATTACAGCTTGGACCTAACTATAGACTTATCAAAAAAAACTCGAGAGACATTGGGTTACCATTGAAAATTGAACTTTCTATTGGAATAATTAATCATTTATGACTCACATATCAGAAGTAAACATCCTATTAATTATTTCGAGTGATTTTTAAAAGTGAGTGAAAAAAAACAGGATTCTGGAAGTGCATGAAATGAGAAATTTGTTTTCTGATGAAAAGCGTGACTCCTTGCATACTAATTCTATGTAAATGTTACTGTTTCCACATTATAAATTCATTGTCGGTAGGGAGCCATGCATCTTTAATTATTTCTAGTGCATCAAAAATTATTTGGATATTATTCCATGAGTCTCGCTCGTGCTGTGAATGTGTTGAATCAGATATTCAAATATCCGAAAAGGTTGAAAAATCGATGAAGGGAGAAAAATTTAACCAAAATGGAAAGAGAATGAGAAAGATGGGAAGACATGAGAGATTTTTGTAAGCATTCAATTAGTTCTATAATATGAATGGAGAATTATAATCAATTTATTTATTTAATAATTATGACAAAACAGCTTAAACATAAAATGATTGGAAACGGAAAAAAGGCTTATAGCCCTCACTATTCCGTTCCCGAATTTTGATTGCGTCATGGTCCAAAAGATGTTACGTTTCTTCAGCAGTTTTAAACACATACATTTTGACCACAAAATAACTGGAATAGAATGAAATAGAATCAGAACTGTTTGTAAATGCTGTTTTTGATCAAATTTAGTAGACTATCCACTAACGTTGGTTTTTGATTCTAACAAAATATTCAATCTCAAATATGAAAGTCTGAATATTGAGAATATATTGTCTTGACGAATGAAATATAATTCATCATTTTTACAAGAATGAACAGTTGATATTACATCAGATATACCGGTATCAGCTATCCACTATAGGAGGCAGTGGCAAGGCGGAGAATCGTCAACCCTGTTCCTCTATCTTTCTTTACTGCTATAATAACGTGGACCTCACTATAGCAGCAATTATTCAATTCTTATATTATAATGAGGTCCACGCTATGATGGCAGGGCAGAAAGATAGGAGAAAAACTTTGGCCGATCCTCGGTCTTGTCAATGCCTTCTATAGAAGAAAGCTGATACAGGTTTATTAATGTAATTTTAACGGTTCATTCTCGTTTAAAATAATGAATTATATTTTATTAAGCAAGAAATTATATTTTTCAATAATTCAATAATGAGTTTCAATGATTAATGAAAACCATTTCCACTACAATAGCATGCCTACCAGCTTCAGTATAATAAAAAAACCTCTGTTCTGAGCAAATTTCTCTGTTAGGTGTTTTAGGAATAAAATGTTACTGATGAATTACATTCCTCATGTAATTCATTCCTCATTTTTCAATTTTTTTTAAGCAAACGCGAGTCAAATTATTAATTTCAAGGCGCTGAATCCGAATCTGAAATTAGAATTTTCCTATCTCCATTCATACGCGATTCAGGTTTTTGATGAGAGAACTTTATCGAAAATGTCCGCTCGGATGCCTGGAGAAAATCGCTCCCAGAGCGATTGGAAAACATCTGCATGCCAGCAGAGTTTTCTCGGAAACGTCGGGGAGCCGATATCGGTTGATACGCAGAGTGCGGTGTGTAAAACTGAATTGCTTAATCCGGCGACAGATCTTTTTTCATTCATCCATTCACAGACTCTGCAGAGCTACCGAGTTTGGTGTGAATACTACTTTAGGCACGCCGCAAAGTGGACCCACGCTAATCATCGAAAAGCAACCTACGCCGTGGGATGTTTTGTAAGCCATTGCTATATAATTATTCATAATCAATCAGCTGACAAGTGGATTATTCATTGCATGTACTATTATCATTACACATAATTATTATGTCTGGAGAAACCTAGCAATGGTTTACAAAACATCCCACGGCGTGGGTTGCTTTTCGTGGATTAGCGTGGGTCTACTTTGCGGCGGCCTAAATCCTCATAGCATCAGCAATTCTCATTATCTGGAAGCAGTATTTCAGTAGTAGAAAAAGACATCACAAGAGAATTGTGTCGTGAGTTGTCGGTCGTTGTCGTAGTCAGCTGTCGTCATAAATCAGCCTGTAGTCCGTATGTCGTGTCATGCTGGCAATCGGCAGAATAATGGGCTGAATATAAAGTGATAATTTCAAGCCATTATGGCAACCAAGTCATACATTACATGTTGGACAGGTTGGTCTGTTGTAAGTGTGAGGTCCTCGGCTGGACATTGTCATATAGTGAGGTCCACGTTATAATGGCAGTGTTTGCAATGGTATTACTATCCTTGTCTATCATTCAACAAAGCGGATATCGCTATCTGTTTCTCGCTTTTCTCTTTTGCCAGATCGTCTTTTAACAATGTAGAATTTGTAATTAATTAACAAAATATTTCATCATAATCATGAAAATTCATTATGAAATTATTGAAAAATATAATTTCTTGCTTAATAAAATATAATTGATTATTTTAAACGAGAATGAACCGTTAACATGACATTAATAAACCTGTATCAGCTACCATCTATGGAAGGCATTGACAAGACAGAGGATCGGCAACGTTGTTCTCCTATCTTTCTACACTGACATTATAACGTGGACCTCACTATAGCAAATTGATAGAGTGGATGGACATTGTCGTTACTCAATGTCTTCGACAAAACTTACTGTCGTTCTGGACATTGTCATAGAATTATTGTAATGACTATTGTGAAACACCATTTGTAGATTTGTGAGTGATTCTTTAGAACTCCTTACCCCGTTTGAATGAATTGATTCTCGAAATGGATGAAAAACCAAAATCTCTATTGTCCATATCAGCGAACACATAATACAATTAATTGTACTACAATTAAAAGAACTACGTGGACTATCAGCTTGAGTATATGATACAGTATCAACATGATATGATACAGTATCAACACATACGATACAGTAACACCACATATGATACAGTATCACCTCAACTTCATACACAACACAAACTTGATCAATTTGATTCCAAACTTCCAAACTTTGAATGAATTCTACAAGCCATGAGATATCTTTGATACAATATTAATGATATCAGTGATACAATCATCATTGATACAAGTTATCAATGATACAGTATCAACATCATAATCTGATACAGTATCAACACAACTCGACACACAACACCATAATCTGATACAAAACTTCCAACCCTTGAATGAGCTCTAAAATAACTATGGTATATCTTCTTATGCTATCTTTTCTCTTTGTTTATTCTGAGTCTTTATATCTGTGATTTCAGTCATTCACGATTGATGGTATTTATGATTGCAGATAACCGGATGCCTGTACGACCACTTGAGGTGGGGCGAGGCATTTGTCGTGGTATACAGCGTCTGCGACGAGGCGAGCTTTCGCGAGGCCCAACTCTTGCTCGACACACTCGCCAAACTCAAGTTGCCGTCCTACTACACCACACTCCTACTCGGCAACAAACGAGATCTCGAACATTCCAAGTCAGTACCACAGAAAACCTATACATTGATAGTTTCTATCCAGTAGTGAACCCCTGGGTTGGAGAACTCGTTCATGAACTGTTGTATTTTAATCTTTAAAACCCGCACCTTTTAATTATAGCCCTACATAATTGATGAAAAATTATGGAAACAGCTAAATATTTCTGTTACAGAATAATTTGACAGTAGGTTTCATTGGGGATCCTATTTGAAATAAAGAATTACTCTGTCGCTTCAACATCTTTGTCCCTCATATGAATCCAAATTCATTTTTTAAAATGAGAAGGTGCGGTCTTGTGATACATGATTTCGATCAGAGTTTCAAGAATATATGAATGGCAGAAACCGCACATTGATATCTCAGCCCATATCAGTTTGTTGATGTAAAAGTTGTAAATAACGTATGTTAACCAGCTGAAATCATGTCTCAGCGCAAGAAGGACTGTCTGTGTGATAGCTCCTAAATACCCTCAGCTGATTTATGAATCAATGGAGAAACTTTTGTGATTGCTAGCAATGAATTCTCCAGCTGACTAAATGATGAATATCACAACAATTTTTTTTTTAGCACTTGTATTTGTTCATAACTTTCATGTTATTGTTATAACCTAGGAAAGGACGAAGGAGTGAATCAATTTTGTTGCCCAACGAACTTGACCTGTAAAAAGGTTTGAAGAATACGTGCTCAAAATTTGAAGCTGAACGTTCAATTCTTTCTAAAGTTATTGTAGAACATACAAACAGACGGGCAACTTTGGCCTTGAGTGAGAACACGCTAACGCTCTTTCAATAACATTTCCAAGATATTTTTCATGAATGCATGTAGTAGTCCTATTATCTCACCTGTTGAGAAGGATGACTGTTCAATACTGCTCCACTAACAGACCAATCAATACACCTTCCAAAATGTATACATGACACTAAAATTCCCAGAAAAAAACTCGAATCAAACCTCTTAATGAAAGTGGATGCTGCTAAGACAATGAATAAGATACAAAGTGTTCAACTCCAAAAAAGAAACTCAAAACTCCTAAAAAAGGTGGCCTCTTAAACGATCCACTATACTAACCCAATCACACGGACCAGACTTAATTTTTCAAAGTTTATCTTATCAGCAAACAAACCAGAGTTTTGACCCATCTTCGTGTAAATACAAGGCACCAATTCCATTCTGGTATCCCCTTCCAATTCCATAGTAGTTTCTGATAACGAAACTATTCTATTGGGACGGAATTTGTTCCAATTATGCGTCCCTCCATTAGCATCCAACAAGAAAAACCTTGTTCGACCTTCACTGAGAAGAATTCTTTCAAACACCATTAGATGTTACTGTTACATTTTATTCGTTCAAGCCAGAGAGGGTGAAATACTTCACCATACCATATTACTACATTCTAGTATAGTATACTAGTGTATACTATGCTGGGTTCCAGACAGTGTACAAAATTCCTCTGCTTTTCTATAAACTAAGGAACTAGTTGTTTGATAACAAAATATTTGTTGAGACATTCTTCTATTCAAGAAAGAACCTTGTCACAATAACTATGGAGTTACTATCGAATTGTAGTGGTAAAGAATAATTATAATACCATTAGGTCGATTGAATAAAAGCTAGCAATTCATATCCAACTAATTTCCAATCAAATGCTTGGATTCGAGTCAGATGTACTTATTTTATTTATTATAAGATTTCAACTTATTTATAAAGCAAGAACTAATGACTAGAAGCTATTCACTAAATTCTAGTTCTTATTCAATTGACACATTATCTGAGTATTGGAAAAATGTACTTCTGGTAATTTGTACCAGAAAACTACTAGACTACTACTAGTACTACACAAGAACTTCCATTTATCTGTTAGGTCCACATTATGATGGCAGTAGAAAAAGATAGGAGAACAGCGTTTCCAATTCTCTGCCTAGCCACTGCCTTCTTTATAGGATAGCTGATACCGGTATATCTGATGTAATTGATATTAACTGGTAATTTTTTGTGTAGTTGAGAAGTTGATATTGTGGTAATTATTCATATTGAATGAAAAAGACTAAGAAATTGTCAAAAAAAAAACACTGATTTATTGATAATTAGAAAGACCGGTTTCGGTTATTACACCATTGTCAATCTCTGATAACTAAAACTAAATCAAGAGCAGCAGAATTTATACTAGTAGGCGATTACTGCTATTGGTCGAGGCATGAACGTCTGCCATTGGCCTAGCTATAGTATGAATCTGCTGCTCTTGTATTAGTTTAGTTTATCAGAGATTGACAATGGTGTAATAACCGAAACCGGTCTTTCTAATTATCAATAAATCAGTGGTTTTTTTGACAATTTCTTAGACTTTTTCATTCAATAACTGGTAATTCTTGTTTGAAATAATTAATTATTTTATTCGTCACGAAATCAAATTCTCCAGTCATTCAATATTTGAATATTAATATTCGATATTTGAATATCAATATTTATCATGTATTTTAATATTTGAAATAAAATATATTGTTGATGAATAATATTTCCTTATTGTTGAAAAACGATCCATCAACGTTGCGGAGGTAGAAGAGGATAGCGCTATCTGCTCTGTCGAATGATAGACAAGGATAGCAACAACAATGTTGATCAAATAGCCTACTGCCATCATAACGTGGACCTATTCAGAAGTAGGTTTTCTTCCGTTGATTTCTTCCGATCCACCCAGTAACTGCTGCCATCTAGTGGTTGAATTTGAAACTTTGTCTCGATCAAATTTTGTCCAATCATGAGAAAGTAACTAGAATGGCCGTTTGAAATAATTGATCTTCATCTTCAATCTTATATGGAGGGTTTAATGAAACGGTAGATCTCGGTTCATTAAGACTCAATTACTATTACGTTAATTTTGATATTCATATAAATCAAATTATTATAATCACAATCACAATATTTATTTATTCAACTATAACTATTCCTCATCTATCGCTATTTTTATGCAAGGTACATGTATATAGATTGAGAAGGGTTGTATTTTCGTATCTATGTTTATATTCAATTTTCTTTGATGTGATGAAATGAAATGCAGTGCTATTTGGGCACTGCAGGTTGCAAAGTTTGTAACTTCAATCAAATGAATAAATAAATTTGTTATGATGAACAATGAATCCATGAATTGACTATTTGACAATTATAGAGTTCTAAGAAATTTGGCACCAGTGAAGGCATATGAACCGAGTTGTAAATTCTCTATTGAAATATAACTGTTACAAATAACGGTTTTCAACAACAACTTCTGTAAAACTATATTTGTGCACCGTAGCGGGACTGTAATTGATTCCAGAGATGCAGATTGCATCTTCCACAATATATTCTCCACAATATATTCTCCACAATATATATATAATATATATGCGTGGGGATATTGGCAATTGAAACGGTCCTTAGCAAGTAGAGTTTATACCTACATGATCATAAATTTATAGGAACACTTCCACCATATTTAAGTTATCACCAAGACTACAACACACTGTAAGGCTATTGTCAACTTATAGAAGTTCTATTTACTCGATAATTTATCTTCTATTTATCCAATTCATTTACTGTTCACTCGATGTTTATGTACTCAATTTGTTCATGAAATCTGAGATTAGATCACTGTGAGGTTATTGTAAACTTATAGAAATACTATTCACTTAATAATTTATCTACTATTGATTGAATTCATTTACTGTTCCATGCTATGTACTCAATTTGTTCATGGAACCTGAGATGGTTAGGTAACTGCGTAGCAGTGACCCATGGCCTTATCGCAATCCTTATACCCTCTTTTCCAGTTCCCCCCTGAGGCAGGTTTGAAGTGTTAAAAGCTGTTTATTATCAACATCTATTGACTCTATCTTGCTATCATTCACCCGCAGTTTGATCAACTTATATTTCTGTATAAATCATCTAAAGCAAATTGTGAATGGGAGAAATTTTTTCTCACAACTAAACAGGATTTTATTATATACTAGCAGGTAACCCGTGCTCCGCAAAAGTCTAATTGAAAACTTAACAAACTGAAAAATCTGGTGTGGCGCAACTTCACACAGCTTTCCTTTCCGTTATGAAAATTGATCACCTGACGCTAGTGTTCCCGCGCTTCTCAAGTCTACTATTCTAAGATTTGAGCCAGCTGATGACGGGCAATAACGCTGGAGAACACATGAGGTCTGCTATCTCTCATAGTGATGATTTATAGAATCAACTATAATTTGCAATGAATAATCACATTTTCTCGAATTTGAAGCTTATTTTCAATTTAGGTGGAAATGTTACTGAACATTAATTGTAGAGATTTTCATGTTTAATCTAGTCCACTTGATTTTTTCTGTTTAGATTTTATCTGATGCCTGATAATTGGAATCTAAAATCGGACTTTGCATTGATGGGGCGGAGCTCCTGAAATTTTTACAGATATGAGACTTATGGCAGTTGATAGAGCTCATCGATGACTATTTTAGGTATGAATTTGTTGAAAATCGTTGGAGACGTTTCCGAGAAAATCATGAAAAACCCTGTTTTTGACAACATTTTCGCCGCCATCTTGAATTGCATTTGATCGAAATTGTTCGTGTCGGATCCATATAGTGAAAAGGACCAAATTTCAAGATTCCGTTGATTGGGAGATGAGATAGATATCGTGTACACAGACGCACATACACACACAACACACACACACACACACACACACACACCACACACACACACCACACACACACACACACACACACACACACACACCACACCCCACACCACACACACACACCACACACACCACACACACACACACACACATCACATTATAGACCCGGAAACCAGTTTTTTGGACTCAGGGGACCTTAAAACGTATAGAAATTTTGAAATTGGGGTACCTTGATTTTTTTCGGAAAGCAATACTTTCCTTACCTATAGTAATAGGGCAAGGAAAGTGAAAATTAACGTGATGAAATCTCGAAGAATTTCAAATGAGCCTTTTTTGGTAAATTAGGAGTTTAATATGCAACATTTCAAGTTATTCAGTTCCGAAGCTGAGAAGTGATGAGGCGTCATACGTGAATTTTCAGAACAGAACTGTTCTGTGAACAGTAGACCTCACGCGGTTTTCTCATCCACAAGTAGGTGTTTACCCTGTTGTCAATACTTTTAGTAGCAGCAGTCTCCGGGGTGACTTATAGCATTTAATTGGGATTTTCGTTTAGTAATAATTAAAATTTTATATCATTGATGATACCAAACGTCGCTGTAACTATCTAGTTTCGTTCACACCTCTACTCTCACTTTTTACAATACCATGAATATGAGTTCACTATCACTTTCACAGATAGATCACCTCAGGAAATAGAAATTAGAGGATTACAACTTTGACTATTCGCTCATAGAGACTCTTGATCCTACGCGTCTTCATTTTTATTTCCTACGCTTGACCTCGACTAGAGAAAGGTTATCAGAAACAACCAAAATGCACTTTGCATAAACGATATCAGGTTTACAAAATATACTTTGGCCAGCTCTATTCTAATGGGAATTCTGTATTGTGAGAATAGAAATGCAGACTTATTGTAATGGAAATGCTGTAGTATCAAATACTGTATTGTGGGAATGGAAATGCAGGTTTGGGTGCCAGCCTATACATTTAAAACACTCATAATATTATTATATAGTATAACAAGCTCATAATGTATGATTTGCATCATTGAACACTCTCGCCATGCTGAGTTGGGGAAATTCAATAAAAAGGCGGAAATGCTTCAGCGGTAATAAAATTAATAACATACAGCGCGAGGAACATTCAGAAATCGGAAACTGTTTCGAGAATGAAAGTGTTTAGTATTTCCTTTCGCATCGGGTGGGCTCACGACTATACTACAACCGACTACTCTAGAAGAAGAAGAAGACGAAGAAACCTCGGCTTCCCTCTTTCTCTATCCGTTGCATCAGATTTGGTTCATTTTCATTCACTTTTTATTCTGGAGTTTGTTGCTAAACAGTAAATTTGTATGAATGTAAACAAATGAGGTATCCTGTGTGAATGTAAACTTCGCTGCAATGACGGGGAAAGTTATATGTTAATGTAAAAGTTCCAGTTTAAATCCAGTGAAGTATTTTTGCTTCCATACTTGAACACATTGAAAGATTATAGGGCTACAAGTTTTTCGTTTCAAATTATGATGTTTCAAACACAGCCACTTGTTCTCAAACACTCAATAACTCACATTCAATCAACTGCACATACATATTTTATTATGGGCTGATCTGAGATTGGATGATGATGGGACTTTTATATGAGGTGTTGTAACAGAATGAATGGATCAAGTAGCCTAGATACTTTATCATCAGGTTTTCTTGATTTGAAACAAGTTGATGAATGAATACAAATTATTGCTCTCACACGTTCAGTCTCAAGATAGGCTTATATTATATAGTAACATCTTATTCATAATGGAACATTGCTTCAGCTTCCGTTTCTGCAATGACTTGATGATGCTACTTATTATGAATGAATTTCAAAGATTTATCTTTCAATAATTATTATTTCCATCTAGCTGTTTACACTGTTGTCAATTTTTGCAGTAGCAGAAGTCTTCAGGGTGATTTACAGCATTTGATTGGGATTTTCGTTTAATAAATAATTATTCATCAATATTAGCATTTCAACGAATGCAACTTCCAATTAATTTCCATCTATAGATTTATATTTTATTGAATTTTCATTCTAATATCTCAGTTGGGAGAATGGAGGAATGCCACTTGAAGTCTAAAACTTTAGAACTACTGGAAAAAAGAGATGTACGGAGGCCAAGAAAGATATGGGTACCGGTCAATTAATAAACCTAATCCCTGAAGTGAAGATGATGATATCTTAGTTATCAACGAATTGATCAAGAATTTTCTCTTCAATAACTCATTTATCCTCAAATTGATGAGGATTATCAATATCTATAGTTTGATGTATAAGATTCAACAATCGATTGATGAAGGTCATGAAGATTGGTATAGCCATGGAGGAAAGATGGCAAAAGAAGATATCCTATGGTTTAGTGCTATGTACCAATTTTCACTGTCAACTCAAGCCTACATTTCTAGTAGTTGTTTTTGGTGAAGCTATGTGACACTGGTAGTCTCTCATACTGTGCCGTTCCTACACTCTTACACTCTCAACAAAACACTAATGATAGACAGTAGTCGACAGTAATGTGCTCAAGTTGACAAAAAATGGGCCTGAGAATTGAAACATGAACATCCTATACCTTGGGATATCATGGAATATTATGAGATATTATGGGATATCTATATTTATATATTAAAGTGAAATGGCACTCACTCACTGACTGACTGACTGACTGACTCACTCACTCACTCACTCACTCGCAGAACTAAAAATCTACCGGATCAAAAACGTTCAAATTTGGTAGGTATGTTCAGTTGGCCCTTTAGAGGCGCACTAAGAACGGATTTGGAAAAATTTCCAAAGATACGCCCAAAATCTGAGTTTTTCCAGCGCTTTTTAACGTTTTCGCAGCTTTATCGAGAACAAATAAACAGAGATAATGTTCAAATTTAGTACAGAAGCTCAGCTAGGGTGTAATAATGTTGTGTTAGGAGACATTTACAATAACGTCAAAAATACTCCCGAAATTCGCGTTTTTCCAGCGTTTTTTTTTTTTTTGCTCTTTCTCAGCTTTATCGAGAACAAATGAACATAAAATGTTCAATTCACAGAAGCTCAGCTGGGGTGTAATAATGTTGTGTTAGAAGGAATTTGAAATAACGCTTAAGATACGCCCAAAATCAGCGTTTTCTCAGCTTTTCTGCGTCTTCTCAGTACTTTGACTTTCTGATGGAATGAAGCATGCACAAATGAAAAATTCAGGCGAGCGAAGCGAGCCCGCTGATTTTATTTTTGGACGATCCAATTGGGGTTCCAGGGGGCGGAGCCCCCTGGCCAGACGGGTTTGACGAGCGAAGCAAGTTATATATAATCATTATTATCTTCTTATGCGAACATTTTTCTATGATGTGTAGTTTTTTATTTCTTTTCAAATACAGAATTTCGAATTATTCAAGTACATAAGTTATTGGAATCACATCTCGCTCACTCACTATCGGATGTGAGAGTATTTTTCATCTTGTCAAAGAGTTGAGGATGATGCTCAATCAAGCCCTAGATATGTGCTTCAGTGGTGGGTGGAAAGACAAAAAGATGAATTGACTCACAGGTCACAGCACAGAGAAAAAGAGGAACAACTCTGTTCTTTCCTCAGTGCTCACAGTTTTAGGTGGGTTCTCGAAAGGGAGGTGTCATAATACATAATGACAGCGGTGAGGAAAGGAATTCATAGAATGTTGCTAAGAGAAAAGAAGAAGAAGTAGGAGGAGGAGGAGGAGGAGAAGAAGAAGAAGAAGAAGAAGAAGAAGAAGAAAAAGAAAAAAGAAAAAGGAGAAGAAGGAGGAGAAGAAGAAGAACGAGAGAGAATAGAAAAAAAAAGACTTGAAAGAAATACACAAATGAGAGTGATCCACCCACGCCTTTCTTCAGCTACAACACAACATATCAATTCACTTCCTTTATTTCTTTACTCCAGACTTCCTTCCTTCCTCGTTTCTTCCCACAATCTCTCATTCAGCCCTTTTTCATTCTCTCTCTCTCTCTCTCTCTTTCTCACTCTCTCTCGGTCTAGAATAGCATGCCTAGCGTCTCAACAACCCAAGGTGCTAAAGTGATAGAACCCCACCGAAAATCCGGGTTCCTTTATATCCATAATCCTCCATATTCATTCTACATCCTTACACCTCACCAAGCCTTAATATTCTCCCACTTGTACCTTTCATATTTTCCATTTTCCGGTGAATTCTGCCCATCCAATTAATTAGCCTACATTGGTTCCATCATTTGTATGAATTTCCACTAGTATTTTCCACCATGTAAGTAGGGGTAAAGTGAGAATACTGCCCCAAACCTGGCTCAAACCTGGCTCAAAGCTGCCCCCAAATCTGCCCCAAATCTGATTCTTGGTTCTAACCTTGCCCAATCCAATGTAATCTGATCTAACCTAACCTAGCCATACCCCTAATCTCACAATAAACCTCAAATGAAGATTTCCCACTTTTTTGGAAAAAAAACTAGATCCAGCTTTTTTTTATTTCTTGAATAACTAAGAAACCGTTAATTTTACAAAAAATCTACAAGAGTAACTTTTTCCAGTAAATCTAATAACGAATCCATTGACACCCCATTTGTCAAGATTGAACAAAAAATAAGGATCTCATGGGAAAACTAGATCCAGTTTTTTTATTTCTTGAATAACTAAGAAACCGTTAATTTTACAAAAAATCTACAAGAGTAACTTTTTCCAGTAAATCTAATAACGAATCCATTGACACCCCATTTGTCAAGATTGAACAAAAAATAAGGATCTCATGGGAAAACTAGATCCAGTTTTTTTATTTCTTGAATAACTAAGAAACCGTTAATTTTACAAAAAATCTACAAGAGTAACTTTTTCCAGTAAATCTAATAACGAATCCATTGACACCCCATTTGTCAAGATTGAACAAAAAATATGGGAAAACTAGATCCAGCTTTTTTTCAATAACTAAGAAACCATCAATTTTACAAAAATTTACAAGAATAACTTTTTCCAGTAAATCTAATAACGAATCCATTTGTCAAGATTGAACAGAAAATATGGAAAAAGTAGATCCAATTTCTTGAATAACTAAGAATAATTTTTTTCAGTAAATCCATTATTTGTCAAGGGATCCTAACTCTGAAACTAAGCAACAAGCACACAATAATATGTTTATGTTGAGACCTTGCTTAAACCTCAGCACTAAACCCCCCCCCACCCCCACGGGGGGGGGTTGGGGGCTTGACCCTCTGCCTTTAACCTGAACTACTTGAAAACTCACCTCAGGTTGTATTGAGAAGGAAAAATATATAATAAAAATGTATAAGAAACAAGTCAAGTCAGATATATTACTTGTTGATCAGAGTGTACATCTTGATGAGAGTATTACCAAATATGAGTATATCACTCACACACCATATATTCAACAGACATTTAATTACAATGATGAAATTCGAATTAGTTTAAAACAAGAAGATATTTATACACTTCCAAGTAGAAGTTTTCTCATAATTGAAGGCGAAATCAAAGTGAAAGATAAGAATGATGTTGAAACCAAGGACTTTTCACTTATCAATAATGGAGTTGCATACCTATTTGATGAAATCAGATATGAATTGGGAGGGGTTGAAGTTGATCGCACACGTAATGTAGGATTGACAACAACCATGAAAAACTATCTACGTCAATCAAAACTCAATGAAAAAATTATGGAGAATGCAGGATGGAAGTTGACTGGATGGAAAAGTTTAGATAAATTCTGCTTTTGCATTCCTTTGGATATGTGGTTAGGTGTAATGGAAGACTATAGAAAAGTTCTATTAAATGTTCGTCAGGAATTGTTCTATTAAGATCATCATCAGACTTAAATTGTATTGAATCAGAGACAGCAAAATCGGTGAAAATTGATATTACAAAACTACAATGGAAAGTACCCTATATACATGCTTCTGACACTGTTCGTCTTGATCTGCTGAGTTTAACACATAGTGATATACCAATTACCATTCCATTCAGATCATGGGAATTGCATGAATTTCCACAATTACCTGAAACTACTAATCTTCAATGGACAGTTAAGACAACTTCAAACATATTGAAACCTAGATTCATTATTCTTGGATTACAAAAGAATAGGAAAAATGTTATAACTGCTAACAGGTCACATTTCGATTTCTGTAATCTGAACAATGTTAATCTCTATTTAAATGCTCAATCATTCCCCTATGAAAATATTGTTGGTAATAAACATTTATTGTATCACATGTTCTCTGAATTCCAAAATGAATACTATCCTTATAACAGCAGTACATCAATTGAGTATAAAACATTTGATGAATATGCACCATTGGTTGTTATAGACTGTAGTAAGCAAAATGAACTATTGAAATCTGGTGCAATAGACATAAAGTTGACATTGGAAACAACAAATAATTTCTCAGAAAAAACCAGTGCCTACTGTTTAATCCTCTATGATAATGAGTTTGAATATACACCACTGAGTGGAACAGTAAAAAGAGTATTATAAATCTTCTATAAAATAACAAAGAACTAGACAATATTCAAATCAAAAGTATTATCTACAAATGTATCAATATTTTACCTTCAGTATCATCCCATTAATTTATAGAATTGTTCTTGTCTTCTAATAGAATTTTCTCCAAATTTAATTTTAAAGCATTTTATATTATTATTTGATTTATCAGCTTCTTTCAAAGCAAAATACTGACTGTGATGATATAGTGCTATCTATATGAGCTTAGATTTTTCATTAAAGTTGAATAATGTTCTTGGTCTGGGTAACCAAACCTACATTTTTTTCTGGGTGTACTCACCTACATCTACAATTTCTTTCTGGGTGTACTCACCTAAACCTAAGATTTTTCACCTATATTTATTACATTTTTTTCATACCATTCTTTAAAAGAGATTCCAGAAGAAAGTGAGAATTGTTGGATTAAGTTTGGATCAGTCATATACTTCCATTCTTTTTCATTATTGAGATTGATGTTTGGTATGAAAGTTGCAGCTAATGGTATACATTGTAAAAAATGGAAAAAATTCTGAATCAAATTTTTGATATCAACATTAATATCTCTATTATTATCTTTATCATACAAATATCGACCAAATTTATCAACACTCATGATCTATTTTTATAATAAATGTTTAATACAACCTGAGGTGAGTTTTCAAGTAGTTCAGGTTAAAGGCAGAGGGTCAAGCCCCCAACCCCCCCCCCCGTGGGGGTGGGGGGGGTTTAGTGCTGAGGTTTAAGCAAGGTCTCAACATAAACATATTATTGTGTGCTTGTTGCTTAGTTTCAGAGTTAGGATCCCTTGACAAATAATGGATTTACTGAAAAAAATTATTCTTAGTTATTCAAGAAATTGGATCTACTTTTTCCATATTTTCTGTTCAATCTTGACAAATGGATTCGTTATTAGATTTACTGGAAAAAGTTATTCTTGTAAATTTTTGTAAAATTGATGGTTTCTTAGTTATTGAAAAAAGCTGGATCTAGTTTTCCCATGAGATCCTTATTTTCTGTTCAATCTTGACAAATGGGGTGTCAATGGATTCGTTATTAGATTTACTGGAAAAAGTTACTCTTGTAGATTTTTTGTAAAATTAACGGTTTCTTAGTTATTCAAGAAATAAAAAAACTGGATCTAGTTTTTACCATGAGATCCTTATTTTCTGTTCAATCTTGACAAATGGGGTGTCAATGGATTAGTTATTAGATTTACTGGAAAAAGTTACTCTTGTAGATTTTTTGTAAAATTAACGGTTTCCTAGTTATTCAAGAAATAAAAAAACTGGATCTAGTTTTCCCATGAGATCCTTATTTTCTGTTCAATCTTGACAAATGGGGTGTCAATGGATTCGTTATTAGATTTACTGGAAAAAGTTACTCTTGTAGATTTTTTGTAAAATTAACGGTTTCTTAGTTATTCAAGAAATAAAAAAAAGCTGGATCTAGTTTTTTTTTTCCAAAAAAGTGGGAAATCTTCATTTGAGGTTTATTGTGAGATTAGGGGTATGGCTAGGTTAGGTTAGATCAGATTACATTGGATTGGGCAAGGTTAGAACCAAGAATCAGATTTGGGGCAGATTTGGGGGCAGCTTTGAGCCAGGTTTGAGCCAGGTTTGGGGCAGTATTCTCACTTTACCCCTACTCATGTATTGTATTGAAATTTAGAAGTGTTATTTTTTGTTTTGTTTAATTCTATAAGTGTTTGCCATAGGTCTTACTGGCAATTTAAGATGAATTGGATAAATATAAATATAAAATAACAAATATCTCCCTCTCTTGAGCTTTTTAATGTCAGTTTGTACTTTCTGAGTATCTATTTTATCACATTTCTTCGTTTGGCATCTATCTCTCCTTTGTGGAGGTAATAGGATGTAGAATGTAGAATACAAATCTTGGGAAATCTAATTATTGGTTTCAACTGTTTGCATGTGTGAGTGAATGATAATTAAGTTTTTATAATTACACTTTGTAATTTGATTTTAATCTTTTTTTTTTGTTCTTTCAGTCTTGAATTCATCTATTTCACATTTTATTTTGTATTCAATATTACTGTTATACATATTAGTTGAGTCTTAGCCCCAAATTTCATTGTGATCATCGACTTTTTTCATATGCATAGTTTTGAATCTCTATTCAAAATTCATGTTTGTAAAAATTTATTCCGTATTAGTTATAAATTTGAAGTTTAAATTTTCTGTTCATTTTTCTATTTTTTTATAATATTCATTTGTATAAAATTTAAAGGGTTGTGTGGCAGAGAGGACCTGGAGTCCTAACTCCGCCCTTGATAAAGGCAATTAATGAATGAATCAATCAATCTCACTCTCTCGTTCCCCCCTCACTCCCCAGTAAATATTGTAACATACATAAATGAAGAACTCTAATCCAATCTAACCTGATCTCTCTCTTTTCTCCAAGATGTCACTCTCCTGCTTTCTCTCCCACACTCCCACACTCAGCCCTTTTCTCTCACTCCCTCTCTGTCAATCTCTATCACTCTCTCTCTGTCTGTCAATCACTCTCTCTTTCTCTCTGACTGTCTGTGTCTCTCTGTTTCTTACACTTTCTTCCTCACTTACTAACTCTCTCTCTTTTCTCTAAGATGTCACTCTCCTGCTCACTCTCTCTCATTCTCTCACACTCAGCCCTTTTCTCTCACTCCCTCTCTCTCTACCTATATATCTCTCTCTCTCTCTGTCTGTCAATCTCTCTGTCTGTCTGTGTCTCTCTCTTTCTTCCACTTTCTTCCTTACTTACTCTCTCTCTTTTTTCTCTAAGATGTCACTATCCTGCTCTCTCTCCCATTCTCTCACACTCAGCCCTTTTCTCTCACTCCCTCTCTGTCTATCTCTATCTCTCTCTCTGTCTGTCAATCACTCTCTCTTTTCCCTAAGATGTCACACTCCTGCTCTCTCTCCCATTCTCTCACACTCAGTCCTTTTCTCTTATTCCCTCTCTGTCTACCTCTTTCTGTCTCTCTCTCTATCTCTCTCTCTCTGTCTCTCTTTCTGTCGCTCTCTCTCACTCTCTCTCATTCCTCCTCACTCTCTCTCTCTTTCTCTAATATGCCACTCTTGCAGTCTTGCACTCTTGCAGTTACAGAGAGGAAGAGGGTGTTGGCGTAAGCTACGGAAATATCGTGAGAGAGATTAAAGTCTACATATTATTATTTGATTAGAGAAGAGATAACTGGCATCATCAACTGTATCAGTGTTCATATGTTATTGGATTCACTTTAAACAGTCAGCATTAATTAAATGGGACTAATAAATGTTGAATTCATAAGGAATTCTGACAGTGTAAAATGAAAAGTCACTCAAATCAAGATTGTGAGATTCATTTAAAATTGTCAGCATTGATTGATTGGGACACATTGATGTAATTTGTGAGGTATGCTGAGACTTTGAAATAGATCTCACCATGGAGACAGCTTGCTTTTATCACATGCTGTCAAGTGGATGGGGGGCATATACCTCTATCAATCTTCAACATCTGAAGATCAGGACGTACCTGTTGCAAGAAATTTTTTCTCCACATGCATCCGTTCTCAAACTATCTATTCTAAGGCCAAAATTCACCAAAAACATAAACTAGTTTTGAGTGGCAGATGGATGATCTAAAGCCTAGTTCATACGATGCCAATTGGCGAGACAATTGTCATAAGGCAACATACTGGCATGAAATTATTGTCTTCGTATGAACAGTTCAGGACAATTGTCTTGCCAACTGTCCTGACAATTGGCCCGAAATTCAATTGTCTCCGGGAGTGGACTATGGACAGTCAATTGAAATTATTATCTTCGTATGAACACTTCAGGCCAATTGTCTTGCCAACTGTCCTGACAATTGGCCCGAAATTCAATTGTCTTCGGGAGTAGACTATGGACAGTCAATTGAATTATTGTCTTCGTATGAACACTTCAGGCCAATTGTCTTGCTAACTGTCCTGACAATTTGCCCGAAATTCAATTGTCTCCGGGAGTGGACTATGGACAGTCAATTGAAATTATTGTCTTCGTATGAACACTTCAGGCCAATTGTCTTGCTAACTGTCCTGACAATTGGCCCGAAATTCAACTGTCTCCGGTAGTAGACTATGGACAGTCAATTGGGCCCAGCGAGCCCCCCACCACTCGGAATCTCAGTTGTCACGACAATTGGCGCTGTGTGAACGGTGTAGGCCAGCAGCGCTGTCATGGTTTTGCCAGTTCAGCTGTTTAGTCACAACAAATGACGAGAACTCGGACATGTTTAGCTGTCAACTGACGTGCCAATAGTTGGCCGCGTATCAACATCTTCTCGTTTAACTGCTTAGACCAGTTCTACAACTGGTCTGAGTTTAACTGGCATGGCCTCCGACAATCCCCAACCACGTGATGTCAATTGTCCAAAGACAACTGTCTCGCCAATTGGCATCGTATAAACTAGGCTTAAGTCAGATGATTTTGGATTGGTTTTGTAATATGATATTTGTTCATTAGCTTTAGAAATCAAATCAAACCAAGTTTTCGTTTGAGTGAATTTGGTCCTAAATAGTTCCTTGTCAGTGCTTGTCGAAAATGGAATAGACTTCTCAACTTTATCAAATGCACTGAATGCCGAGCGGGCTTTATCTTGTCATTGATGAAATATTTTATAGAGAAAATGACTGACAGCCGGTTTCACCAATGTCAGTTATCTCATTTAATCACGTTATGCAATATAACCATGGCTATACAAATTTTTACGATTCTCGATACATTATTTGTATATGACACCTATTCGCGAACAAAGTCCACTAGCTAAAGCCCCGCACACACACTTCGTTTTTTGTTCGTACGATATTTTACCGTCCTTATGAATTCTATCAGATTAAACGGAAATTGAAAAATCTGGTGTGGCGCACTCACACAACTTTCCTGCCGTTATGAGAATTGATCGATCACCTGACGCTAGTGTGCACGCGCATCTCAATTCTACTTATAAACAAAGATCTTGAGCCAGCTGGTGACAGGACAATAAGGCCAGTTTCACACGGCAGAGACCTCGCTCCTGGAATATCATATTACTGAAGATCATATTTCATATTTTGCAGCTCTCCTGTACTTTCACATGGGGATCTTACGAATAAGCCGACAGATCTAACAACTACGCCGCCGTTTGCTCAAAGTTATGACTCATCACTTTTTCTCAAAGTCTAACTTCCTTAAAAATATAGATAGAAGATTTCTGATTTCGGATTTGGATTCAGCGACCCCAAATTCTTTAAAGCGTAAGTCCCATTTTCAAAAATACCCGAAAACAAGGGAGTTATAGCTGTTTTTAATATAGCTTTCCATTATCATATGATTATATAGTACGTACTAAGATAATAATACTCCTGCCTCACAAAGGGACAGGCAAAGGTTTTAAGAAGTTTTTGAACACCTGAGAAGTTTATACATAAACATTTTTAATTTTTAAAAGTTCTAGTTTTCCAAAAAAATATTGAACTATGAAAAGATGAATCCAAATATGAAATCATAAATCATCTCCACTCATCACCCAATAAAATAGGAGGAAAAGGAATGTTGTACAGTAAAATTCACTGAATTTCAATTGTCATTCAACAATTCAATTTATCAGGTTCAAATCGTTGAATATCACTTTAAATTCCCAGCAATAAATTATTGACTATTTCTTTTTACAATCAGAAAAATCTATTATGAACATACAGAATAAACATTGTGCTGATCTGAATCGATCTATGGTAATAATAGGAATTGAAAGAATAGAAAATGTCATGGCATTCCAAGTAGTGATGTCTGTGTATTAGAACTGCTGAGTTGATAATGCATAGTGAAAAAAAGTCATGAATAGCTCAGACCAGCCTGGCCTGTGATGAACCGGTATAAACAATTCATAGAATTCTTAGAATTCATAGGAACGGTAAAAAAATCAATTTTACGAAAATCTATGTACATGTAACTGGATTTAGAAGATCAATACGATAATGTTCTCTATCACAATTTAATCAT
>NC_052505.1:94634411-94648940 GCF_014356525.2 Nilaparvata lugens
ATTGCTATCCTTGTCTGTCATTCAACAAAGCGGATAGCGCTATCTCTTTCTTGCTTTGCTCTGTTGCCAGATCGTATTTTAACAATGTGAAATTAATAATTGATTTACAAAATATTTTATCTTGAAATATTCAGTATGAAATTATTGTAACATATAATTCTTGATTATTTTAAACGAGAATGAACCGTTATATTACATCAATAAACCTGTATCAGCTACCGTCAAGAAGGCATTGACAAAACAGAGGATCGGCAACATTTTCTCCTATCTTCCTCCACTGCCATTATAACATGGACCTAACTATAGAGTTGAACACAGTTGAACATAGATCAGAGTATTACTGTTTCTATTGATTGAATTGATTGAGTTGAATACAGTTATATGACCTCGTTCATAAGGAACTGTGAAAATATGAAAAACACTTTTTATTTCGATTGTACACAGTTAGTTAGAGATCTGAAAGCTCCATTATAGATCAAGTTGAACACAGTTATAGATATACATTTTTATTGATCGAGTTGAATACAGTTATAGATCGGAAAGACGCCCTTATAGATCGATTGTACACAGTTAGAGATCAGGAAAATTGTTTTATAGATCGAGTTGAACACAGTTTAATCTGGAAAACACTTTTATAGGTTGAGTTGAATAGCAGTTATAGATCAGAAAAACACTTCCATAGATCGAGTTGAATACAGCTATAGATCAGAAAAACACTTCCATAGATCAAGTTGAATACAGTTGTGGATCAAAAAAACTCTTTTATAGATCGAGTTGAATACAGTTATAGATCAGAAAAACACTTCCATAGATCGAGTTGAATACAGTTGTGGATCAGAAAAACTCTTTCATAGATAGAGTTGAATACAGCTTATAGATCAATAACAATGTGATAAGATGTAGATTAACTCTATGAGTTAAATTTGTTTAGGCATAGATCGTCACGTAACGAACTATAAAGTATAAAATATACTTTTATAGATAGAGTTGAATACAGTTGATTGGTCAATAACAATTCCATAAGATGTAGATTGACCTCTATGAGGCCGATTACTTATTTGTTCATAAATGAATTGTCACGCAACAATCTATAAAATATGAATAACACATCTATAGATCGAGTTGAACAGAGTTGTAGGTCTAGATGCTGAAACAAATTTTATCGGATATGATTGAAGTTTGAATAATTTAGCAATATCAAAATAGTTTGATCTTGAAGGCCCGGATGTATTTATCAAACTAAATCGAACCAACTTGAATCTTTTGTACATCGAAATGCATAGTCGATAACACGAGAATGTATAGATCTATAGCACTATCTCTCTCTCTCTCGCTTTGCTCTGTTGCCAGATCGGCTTTCAACAATGTAGAATTAATAATTAATTAACAAAATAATTCATCTTAATTATGAAATTTTTGAAAAATATAATACCTTGCTTAATAAAATATAATTGATTATTTAAATCGAGAATGAACAATTAACATCACATTAATAAACTTGTATCAGCTACCGTCTATAGAAGGCATTGACAAGACAGTGAGGATCGGTAATGTTGTTCTTCTATCTTTCTCCACTGCCATTATAACGTGTACCTCACTACAGTGACGACTTTAACCTACTCCAACACTCATGATAATAGCTCTCCCATTCATGGTAATCTCAGTGGAGCATCAGTCCTTACTTCCTGACAAGTGACTGTTATTTATGACCGGAGTAATCGTCACTCCCTAAAAGATGATCAAGTTACTACAAGTTCTGTAATAAGTTGACTCTTCAAACCTACTCTAAGTTCTGTTATATTCTAACTTTACTTGACTCCCACCCACCCAGAGAATATAGAATGTAACGTATAAAATGTAATACATTCCATATACTATTCGAACCCAACCCTCTGGTAATGTGATACCTAGGTACTAAGGATTGGAATGCACTGTATGCAGGCAATGAGTTAACATTCCAGGGCCCGGATGCACAACAGCCGGTTAAATTTTAACCGTGATTAATTCCACGAGAACGCCGAACGCCTCTTTTCACAAAAGCCTATTAAAATCTAACCGGGTATAAAAGCCACGAGAACCATTATAGATACATTCTTCACAAAAAAGCTTCTCTGATTGAAGAGGCTTGAAATGTTGTCAAAAATCCACTATATTTTAATAAAAATAAAAAGTTCCAGAGCATCAATATTCACGCTACAAACTTCTCTGATTGGTTTTTGTGGCATTCAACCATGATGAAAATTTTAACTATAACTAATTTAAAATATTGCCCTGCATTGTGCAACCGGGCCATTAATTTCAGACCGTGGATTCTCGAAAATTCATAGCCGAAAATACATGTTTCATTTTTGTATATACGTGTAATTAACATGCCATATTATTTCTAAGTTGGATGTATAGTTGTTATAATTGTATGTAGGTCATTTTCCATTGATGTACGGTAGAATTCAAATAGCTTGGCAGGAGTCATTGTGCTGGATGCAGTTTGTCCTCCTATTTTGCTACTACTGCCAATATTTATGTGAACCGTCCTGGAGATTATTGCTCCCTAATAACTGCCATTTGAATTATAAGTTAGTGGTATTATTGATAGATAATAGAATGACAAATAGATAAACGGAGCTTGTCAAATACATGATGATGTGTGTAGGAACACTACATGACGTGTTCGCCAAGTTATGTTCAAATACACATAGATTTTCGGATGTTCGATTTTTTCCCTAAAAATGGTCCTTATGAATTCTATCAGATTAAAAGAAACTTGACAAACATCAAGGATGTGAGCATCTACATTTGGAAATCCACTTTGTGAAAATAATTATCAAGAACTGAAAATTTTGTGAAATGAACAACTATACAACACTCAACCTGTTTCGGACCTTATCTGAATTTGGGAGAGGAATAGCACAAGGTTACCTTATATTTTTTTCTCTCCCTATCATTTTGATGATGTACTTGTTGTATGGATCAATAGAGAATAATAATAATAATATTAATAACAACATCTGTTCAATCTGATAGAATTCATAAGTACGGCAAAAAATCGAAGGTCCTAAAATCAATGTATGTGTAACTGGCTGAATAGAATTTTATAAGGATGGCAAAAATCTGACGTCCAAAAATCGATGTGACTGTAAATAGACTTGTTGAGTAAATGTAAACATCAATGAAAGGCTGTGTATTTGTATGAATATAGATGATGATCCAAATTATTTTTGTATTCCATGAGGAATAATAGAATGACTTTTTAATTTGTTGACGAGATGAAGTTTGGACATAATGGATAATGAACATTAATAACATAGGCTATAGAATATTTTTTCTATCATGCATTCCATTTCCATTATTTTATGCAATGCATTTTGATCAGAAGTGAAAGCTTGGAGTGTAATTATGTATCATTATGTTTGTTTTTATGTTGAATTCTTATGAGAAATCACAATATATTTGGTCGAGAATAGAGTCCATTTAAATGAAGTTGGAAATTATAAACTGATTGAGGAACGGAGAATCATTGAAAAATGGTTTGAGACCACAATTTTTTAAATTTTAGTTCAGAATTACGATAAGCCTATTCTTTTTATATGCAAAAGATCTCATTTCTAGTGCTATCTGCTACAAATATAGCACGGTATAAAAAATGTCATCTCAAAATCCGAATTATTCAGAAAGCAAGGCCCGCTTCCAAGGATACTCACTTATTAAATCTAATAGACCATTGAATCTATAGGTTTAATGATCCATTATATTTTTAAGTGTCCCAGAAACGGAGCCTGAGTGAAGTTTGTAATATTAAGGAATTAATAAATGTATGTCGATCGTTCAAAAACGTATATTCACAACTCGAATAATTCATTTAAATTTTATTTAAAAATTTTCAATTTTATTATACTGATATTGTCAACTACAGTCTACAGGGATACGCTACTCTCGGTAAAATATTCCAAGGTACCTAGAACACTTATATACATATACATGTATTTTAGGTACATTAAAATATACTGCTTCACTGTATGGAAAATAGAATAATGAAGATTTTGTTTATCAGTCTTCCATAAGTAGACGCGCCTTGCGCCTTTCAATTGTTTTTCTATTATAATGTAAGTTTTATGTTCCTATTCGATAAAAATGTAAATATTTCATGTAATCTACTATTAGTTATGATTGATTTTTCTATATTATATATATTTTGTTACTAGAATAACATTGTTGAATAAAATTTGGTTGAAAATATCGTGATCTAATCTGTGATCCTCCATTCTTGACCAATATATATATTGGGCTAGTAAATTCAAAATTAAAATCATATAAATGATCTATTATAATTATTATTCAGATAAAAATTTAATTCATATGTAAATTAATCCTATTAATATCCATATATTTAAAAAAAATTAATATAATCTGATAAGTCAGGAGTTATGATAATAAAGTGTGTAGGTAAATTTAATTAACGACGATTCCGAATGTGAAATTATCACCCATCACATAAAGTAGGATGAGGCTTCCACATATCAGTCGTCCTATTAGTGAACATGTCTGATAAATTGGAAATATTATTTGTGAAGAAAAATTCACATTTGCAGGAATAAATTATAATTGAAGTACCTAAATGTTCCCCACAGAGACAGTCTGGGTGTGGGAAATCGTGATATTTCTAGCTTCTAGTGGAAATATATGAATGATTATCATAAATGAACATGAACTTGGTTCAATTTAATGTTGTTCATTTCATTTACACTTAGAAATGACGCTTGAAGAGTTGAAACAAGTTGTGTTTTATAACAATTCCATAGAAGCACAACTATATAAAACAAACACAACTATAAAAGACAACTATACAAAACAGACACAACTAATAATAAAATGGTTAAACTTTTGATAACTTGATAATTATTCACTTTTAACTTTATAACTTTTAGGGCCGGCTTCCGAGCTCGGGATCTAGCTAAGTTCTAGACTTTAAGGCTGTGGAAAGGCTAAAATAAAACTTTCTACTCGTGATATTTTTCCAAGTTTTCGATTTTTTTATCATCAAGCTATCAGAATGAAAATGTTTTCTCAGAAAAACATTTTTTCCGATCATTATTTTTGAGATATAGCACCTGAAGTTTGATTTTTTGGGACATAACATTTCAAATTCGGTAGGATATAGATTCATGAGATTTAAAGGATAGATTCTTCATGGTATTGTTGATCTATAGAACAAAAAGTTTCTGAAAATATCAATTTTTGAAAAAGTTATTCAATTTACCAAAAATAACCAGAAATAACTTAACAAAAAGTTATTTTTAGTAAATTGAATAACTTTCTCAAAAATTGATATTTTTGAAACATTTTTGTTTTACTAGATCAACAATACCATGAAGAATCTATCCTCTAAATCTCATGGATTTATCTCTTACCGGATTTGAATTTTCTCTGTCCCAAAATTTAAACTTCAGGTGCTCATATCTCAAAAATTAATGATCGGAAAAAAAATGTTTACCTGAGAAAACTTTTTCATTTTGATAGCTTGATGATATACTAATCGAAAAACTTTGAAAAATATCACGAGTAGAGAGTTTATTTTCAGCTTCTGCACAGGACCTCGTAATACCTATAGGTATTTAGGAGGTCCTGCTTTGCACAGCCTTAAACAGCTGGAGTCAGAAAATTGGCTTTCCGAAACGAGGCGTAGTCGCAGTCCACGTTCAAATAGAATTTTGAAAAACTAGAAAATTGAACACAAAATGAAATAAAGAGAAAATAGTGTACAGTTTCAGCTATTTTGAATTATTTGAGAATGTTCCATTTCGTCAAGTAAAAACGTTTCCAATATATTATAGAAATGAGAAAATATATAAGATTTATTTTGCTGCGACTACGCCCCGTCTTGAAAAGTCAATTTTTCGACTCCAGCTGTTTAAAGTCTAGAACTTAGCTAAATCCCGAGCTCGGAAACCGGCCCTTATTGTGCTTCAATAATTATTTTAGTAGCCCTAGAAAGAAAAGTGACTATCTCTTGGTTTACTATATCCAAAAGCTATTGATCGGTGACAAATTCCTTGTGTAATAGGAACCACTCTGTTGTTAGCAAGTAGTGTGAAAGTGCAAAAGTTCATGTAATAGCGATGTGTCAATCACATGTCAATGTCTTATCGCCACTCTTGAAAATCTTCGCCGAAATCTGTCAATAATTCAACTTTCTCCAGTCGCAACACATAATAAATGAATTGTGTGCTGATCATTTTTATAATCCATCTTACATAAACTTTGTAACACAAATTGAATAATAATTTGTTCTCCAGTCCCAAACATAATTATTGTGTGCTGATAAATTTTATTGTATTATCTTTATAATCTTATTAAATAATAATAATACCCAGGAATTGTCAAAAACAACAGGTTTTATTGGTTTCGGTTGTTACAACATGATTGTCAATCTCTGATAAACTGGTATTTAGTTTTAGCTTATCAGAGATTGACAATGGCGTAACAACCGAAACCGGTCTTTCCAACAAAATAAAATCTGTGGTTTTTGACAATTTGTTAATATTTTTATTTAATATGAATGATTACCACAATATCAACTTCTGAACTACACAAAAAAACATTTATACCTATTATTCATCTTTCATGAACTTTTTATCACAAATTGGGTAAATTTGTTTTATTAAAATTATTATCAAATAATAAAAATGAGAAAAGGCCTATGACCATCTTCAGTGAATTATGAATATTCATGCACAATTTTAAGATGATCAGTTTAGTAGTTGAGACGTGATGATGCGTACATGATTGTATAAGCCAATCCTTCCTTTATATAATAACTAGCCATCAGGCTCGCTTCGCTCGCCATATCCGTCTAGACAGGGGGCTCCGCCCCCTAGACCCCCGCTGGATCGTCCAAGGATGAGATCACCTAACAAGTCACTCAACTTAATGCCAACCTTTCAAATCATTAATTTAGTTACCAGTTCAACTGTTTCGAAGAGGTACTCTCTTAGATTATAGTTCTATATTGACATATGCTATGGACATTTTTCAATTATAATTAAAAGAATAAGAAGAATATACATACTAGAAGACGAACTTTAAACCATTAAAAACCCCCTTAGAGTTATTGCCAAAAGATTTCTTAGTGCGCCTCTAAAGGGCCAACTGAACATACCTACCAAATTTGAACGTTTTTTGTCAGTCAGTCAGTCAATCAGTCAGTCAGTGAGTGAGTGCCATATATATATATATATATGATTATACAATTTGAGTATGGAAATATTGTACAATATTATATAGCATTGTATATATAGTAATATATAAATAATTACGATTATAAGTATATAGGTAATGTATAGTAGGGGAGTTTCTTTTGAATGTAAAACCGAACAAGTTTAGTAAAGATTATTTTCGTCATAATTGGAAGTTCAAATGAGACTATATAGTTATTGTTAAATTGAATTATTTTCTGAAATTTGTTTTTCAACTGAAATATACCGTCATCAATCTGAAAAATTCGAAATCCAAGTTAATTGACCGAGCGAGTTGAGGTCTAAAATCCAAGTCGACGGTTTTGCATTTCTCTTATATTTATGTTTGTTCATATGTTCCGTATTTACGACGAAACGCGTTGAATAGATTTTCATGAAATTTGATATTAACTTTTTCTGGCTCCGCAACGTAGCCGGATCGTACTCCAACAGTGAATAAATATAGTCAAATAACAAAATATTCAATCTCAATTATTCAAATGTATTATTTATTCATTGAAAAAGTATTTTTAGACGAATAAAATATTATCGACCATTTTAAACAAGAATGAACAGTTAATATTACATCAGATACACTGGTATGAGCTATCCTCTATAAAAGGCAGAGAATCGGCAACGCTGTTATCATATCTTCCTCCACTGCCATTGTAACGTAGACCTCACTGTATGATCATCAACTGCTCCCCATAAAATGAGAGCAGCTTTCATAATGAAGTCAAGCCAATAATAATCCAAAGCCTCAAGTACCAATTATTGCGTTCATTATTATTACAGTCTTACTACACTGTTATAATTATTACCGTAAAACGAACAGGTTCATCAAGTTATTTGGAACCATCAGATCTCATCTGAAGATCAATAAAGCTGTTTAAATCAAGAGGTCTTGATAAGATTGAGAAAAAAAACTGATGAGACGAGGTCATTGAAATGATGTACGCTACCAAAGTTTGTATGTTGTTATTTAAATGTATTGAATCAAATATTATATCTCTACATTGTTAAAATACGATTTGTCAACGCTGCGGAGCTAGAAAAGGATAGTGATATCTGGATTGTCGAATGATAGACATGAATGGCAACACTAAACGTTAATAAAATAGGTACTGTCAATCAAGATATACCATTCTTAGCTCCTCAATATCAAGTGCTGAGGAAGGATCGTGTTTATGTTCCTCCCTCATTAGCACTTGATATTGAGGAGCTAAAAACCAGGATAACTGATGCAGAAGCTACAGTCCGAGAAGACATCTTGCGAACAGTCTGGGATGAATTTGGCTACTGTCTAGATGTCGTCCGAGCCTCAAAAGGAGGGCACATAGAACACTTATAATACATCATCATAAACTTGATACTTCTGTGAGTAATCTGATGTGAAATTGGTTTGAGTGTACCATTTTTTAAAATAAATATAACTGTTTAAAATTGGGCCATTCTCTTTGAAACTCCCGGTATAATAATACATTTTTTTCTATATTCTATTAAACAGCTTTATATAAGTTGAGCTGAGTGTGTTACATCTAAGTTGTTTCAAGCACTAAACTGAACCATGCAGTTTGAATGATAAATACATTTCTATTACACTATTCAGCAGCTTAATGAGTGAGTGATGTGTGTTAAAGTAGAGAAAAAAGATAGCATAAGAGGATATCCCATGGTTTAGGTCGTTTATGTTCAAAATTTGTGTGTTTTTGAAACCGGAACTTGGTACCTTTTTGTTTTTCACTTTTTTGTCAACCGAAGCCGATTACTTTCGACTACTGTCTATTATTACTGTTGTGGCCGTATGAGAGTTTAGAAAAGGCACAGTATGAGACTACCAGGGTCACTATATAGCTTCACGAAAAAATACTGCTAGGAATATCGGCTTGAGTTAACACTGAAATATAAATATAACGTCATAATACCATGGGATTTCTACTTATTTTATATTTTCTCTATGATTATAGGCCTATCTTAGTTGTTTCACTGGAAAAAACTACTAGGACTATTGGCTTAAGTTGAACAGCGAAAATTGGAACATAAACGCCCTATACCATGGGATATCTTCTCATGTGATCTTTTCTCTATGGTTATATCCAAGTAGTTTCAAGCCCATAACAAGAGGTGGGTCAGCACTGTACATAAATTCTGAAAGATTTATCGATTTCTTCATAGAGACATTGTCGTCAAAGTAACGAGTCACTCTATTAGATTCTTGACATGAAAATAATGATTTCCTTGCTGACGTTACGTAACTTTTGAAAATTCGTCTATATGAGGTCCTCATTAAAATGGCAGTATTCGATTAACATTGGTGTTCCTGTCCTTGTCTATCATTCGACAATGCAGATAGCTCTATCATGTAGAATGTAATTAATCAACAAAATATTTGATCTCCATAATGAAATTTATTACTGATTCATTGGAAACATAATCATTTCTTCACAATAAAATAGAATTCATTATTCGAAACAGATATGAACAGTTAATTTATTACATTAGATATACAGCTATTAGCTATCTTCTATAGAAGGTGGAGAATCAAGGCAAATAAATCAAAGAAGGTAGAGTGACAAGGCAGAGAATCGGCAACACTTTCTCCTATCTTCCTCAACTGCCATTATAACGTGGACCTCACTATAAATATCATCGCTCAATACACTATCTCAATATCTCTGGAACAGATTTCTAGTTCTGTTAAAAATTGTTTTACCTGTCTATTTCCTTGTGATTCATAAGAGCCTCAGTTCACTCTAGGTTGACCAGTATTGTATTTTATAATGATGACATACGATTGAACCTGACACAATGAAAGCCTCTAGGCCTTCCTTCCTTGCCAAACCTGGCACAATTTCTAGATCCGGTCTACAATAATTATAATATATAGTTATTCCATCTTGCAACAAAATACATCAGCCATATTCACACAAGAGTATATAGTCAATTGAGATTTCGGAAAATAATTCTTTTTAAAAGAAAATCCAAAGTTCAATGCTGTAAATTGCCTCTACGACTTCTGTTACTGCAAATATGACAACAGGGTTAACAGCGAGATGAAAATTGTATTAGAGCTATTAGAAAATAAAAATAAAAATAATAACAAGTGAGAACAAATGAAATTTTCATTAGTTAATCAAATTTGACAATTTGGATTTATAGATCGGCAACGTTGCTAATCGTTCTATAACAATGTAGAAATATAATTGGCTAACATATCAATCTCATTTATGGAAATTTATTATTTTCTCATTCAAATATATTATACTACCTCGACGAATAACATTTAATGATTATTTTAACAAGAATGGTTAGTTTATATTACATCATATTTATCAGTGTAATCTATAGAAGGCAGTGACAAGGCAGCAGAGAACGAAAACAAGTTCTCTTATCTTCTTCACAGCCATTATAACGTGGACTTCACTATAGAAACTTTACTTATGCTTCAGTATAACATGCTATGAACTATATTATAATATCGAAGCACCGAGCTTCGCTCGTTATTTTTACTTTCCTTGCCCTATTACCATAGGTAAGGAAAATATTGCTTTCCAAAAAAAATTAAGGTAGCCCAAATATTTCAAAAGGGTACTAAGATTTCATTGATAGTCCAGTAAACGAAAGATTATAGAGGGAAAAGTTTGGAACACAATTTTCAACTCCACAGATCTTTTAAGGATAGTAAGAGATTAACATATCAAAAGTCCTCACCCCACCCACAAGGGGTGGGTGGTTTGAAAGTACCATTTTTTTTTTTATTTTCTTCGCATATATCTTGGAAATATCTTGTGAACATTGTATCGTACAAATTGAAGCTTACAAAATTAGCTACAAGGTTTGTCCTCTACGTATTCCCATATCTCTCACAGTTTCTGATATTCGCTCTTGAAGGTGAGATATTTTTTTAAAAAACACTTCTGCCTCCAATTTTTTCATCTTTTCGGCCTTATAATTTTTGAACGATTGATGAAAAAATCCGTGCTGATTATGAGCTGATAGAGCATCAATATCTTCATTTTATGTATATTTTCAATATTTCACGCATTTCCCTAAACTGTTGCAGCAGTTTTAGTGTTGAGAGTGAAATTTTCTGTTCAGCAACAATAGGTCAGTTGTCAATGAAATTTTAGAGGAATTTGGAACACAATTTTCGACTTTGCAGCTTGTTGACACTACTTTGGAGGTGAGCATATCAAAATCCCAACCCCTACGCCTGATGGGATGAGGGTTGTTTGAAACTTGCATTTTCCACATATTACTTACATGCTTATATCTTGGAAACAATGTGTTTTATTGACATATCAACTACATAAAAATGAAGCTTAATACATTTCCTACAAGTTTTGTTTTGTAGAGGTTTTTGATAAATTTGATACTTTTTCGAGATATTTATGTTCTAAAGTGACGCATTTACGAAAACCCAGATTTTCTTCCATTTTCTCGCTCTTTCAAGTCTTATAACTTTTCAACAATTGATGAAACAAGAATGTGCAAACTAGATTTATGTATATTTCGCACCTAGAGCAGAAAATCATTTTTTGCCCATGGTGCAAACGCTATTTTTCGCCACACACAAAAATAAACAATATATTATAATATATATATATATATATATATATATATATATATATGAGAATAAGTTGTTTACTAAGCACTTCCGAAAGAAGAAGTGGAAGGTGTAGCTCTAGCAAATCTGAGGTAATCTGAATATCAGAATTGTCCAGTATTTTTTATTTTTCATTCTGATTTGTCTAAATAACCTAAAAGATGATGTTCAATTATGTGGGAGGTTGAGTTTATATTTTTTTTTATTCTTTATTCTTTGATATTATTAAAATGTTTTAATTATTGAATAATGAACACAAATATGAAAAGTTTTTTGATCAGCTGTTTTTGATCACCTTCCTCAGTTCCATGTTAGCGGCTGGAAAGAGAACTCTTTCCGGCCTAGGCCGGAAAGAAACCTGTTCTGACGTCAGACGAGAGTCGTCTGCAACAATGTCTTTCAGATCTACGTAGGGACTGGAAAACAGCTGCTTTCTGTGCAGTGTGGCGAAAATACCTTTTCTTTCTTTGTTTATGTTTAAAATTAATATGGAATGCATATTCGATAATGTCATGAAGACCACGATCTATGCAGGTAGCAAAATTCAGGTTTGTTAGAAGTAGAGAACAATAGTGAGCAAGCATATGCAGTTGAGTAAATTTGAAATTTTCATATTGTTCAATTTTCAGTCTATTTATTCTGAAAAACGTCATAAGCAGATCATTGTCAGGCATACTCTAACAAACACATTTACTTTCAACAAAAATAATAGCATTTGAACAGCTGAAAGTATATTTCTATAGTGATAACCACGTTTTAATGGCAATATTCGATTAGCATTGATGTTGCTATCCTTGTCTATTATTCAACAAATCAAATAGCACTATATCCGGGTAAAACCTATCTGAATGGGGACATGAAACGGTCAAGCGAGAACAATAATCCTCCTTCAACGCCGGTGGAATGGGAAACAATAACTGTCAACCCATGTCAATGTGCAACCGATATTCAACAATAGATAGGTTCAGAAACATGAAATATATTTTCAAAACCAAATCCAAAATCCAACACTCTGTTCCGTAACTTACAACTCGACAAATAAGTAGAAAATGTAGTGTTGAAAAATATCAACAAAGTTTAGTATCAATATTATATTATTGTTCTTTGATAATATTATAATTGACCCAATATTGTGTTCCATAATGATGAAATTCAAGTATTTTTCTAAATGAGCTAAATGGGGCATACGCTTCATTGCACAAGGCTCGGAAATGTGCTAAATCCACCTGCAAAGGAGCAGTTGCTGTTTGTCTTCCTTGACCGTTCCATGCCACCATTGAGATAGGTTTCACCCCTATATCCTCTTCTAGCTCCGCAATGTTGCCAGCTCGTTTTTCACAATGCAGAAACGTGAATCATCAACAAAAAATTCAATATTTCAATTACAATAATCACAATCATAATAATTATTGAATAGTTGAAAAATATATTTCCTGACGAATAAAATATAATTATGTATTATGGTTTGTGGAATTAATAGATATTAATCATTATCAAATATTATTGATCAAAATAATTGATCACTTTAATCAGGGATGAACAGTAATATTATCTACATCAGATATACCGGTATCAACACGTACACTATATCCATAGAAAACGCAGTGGCCAAGCAGAGAATCGGCAACGCTGTTTTCCTATCTTCCTCCACTATCTTTATAGCGTGGGCCTCACTATATTCAGCTGAAATTTACATGACGACCTGACCGTTCTGTTGGTAGCCTTAGACCTTACGTTACCTAGAGCCCAATACCTCTAAGTGTCATCATTCACTAGGAATTGAAGTAGACCGAGTTATACTCGAAAATATAGTTTATTTCCACAGTAAATCACTGGTACAAAGATTGATAGCCAACTCCGATCACTGTTTTTGATGGCCCCAATTATTCTCGTCAAATCACAGTCTGACAGATTTCACGTGATTACCAGGTCTTGATACAGTAATTTCCAAAAATAATAATCCTCTCTTTCCCTGTAATTGGGGTCGCTAATCGTTGTTATTTTCCATGGTAAGTAGAAGTCCAATCTCAGTGATTATATGGAACCAAAATAAGTTTCCTGAGAAAGAAACAAAGCTGTTTCCTCTTTGTCCAATCTCAGTGATTATATGGAAAATGTATTTCAGATTTAGGAACAGGGGAGGTTGATATTAATCACTACAATTCTGTTGAACGATGCGGAATCTGCGATTATATGGAAGGGGGTTGGAAAAGTTGGGAAAGTTTTAAAAGGGCGAATCTGTTAGGGAAGGTCGCATTTCACTGATTTAGTATCAGAAGGGCCCACTGTGTTTCTGATCACTACTGATTGAAGGGCTCATGGTAGGGTTCCTATTTTACCATTTTGAGTTTCTATTCTATTTGGACTCTGTTACCTTCGTCTCAGATTATGCTTGACTGTCTGCCCACTATTTCTTATAGGATTTCTATTATCATCTTGAGTTTATATTCTATTTTGACTCTGTATTTTCAAACTTAGATCAGGTCCTAAAGGAATTGTAATCCACTATTTCCTTTAGAGTTTCCTATGCTTTGGAAAGAGAATTCATTCTCCAGGTGGTTGACTTTTTAATTTTTTGATTTTAAGTTTACTTTAAAAATCATATTTCAATACTTTTATGGCTAATTAATTATACAATAATTTCTTAATAAACTTTAAATCAAAAAGTAAAAGTCAACCCCCCTGGGAAATTGA